>NC_057878.1:17366463-17494247 GCF_019740435.1 Gambusia affinis
GAAAAATACGACCCATTCATGCTCTCTGTTCCAAGTGTCTGTTTCCATTCGAAGAACATATGAATCATTTTAGAAAACAAGCAGTTACTGATTAGGTCCCATCAGTGAATTGTTCCATCAGTTTTTCCAATTCTTAATGAGTAGAAGACTAAATGTAGAATGATTTAAGCTGAAACATCTCCTTTTAAACACTGTTGTTACTAAATTAATAATTAGATTTAGTTACACACCTAATCAATGTTTATTTTGACTGCATGAATAAAAATAAATCACCAACATTTTCTATGTGTCACTCTTGAATTGCCAGATCAAGTCTGTGAAAGACCAACAAATGGATGTAATTGCACAGCTTAATGCAGAGTACCAGGACATAGAGCAGCAGATCAAGAACCTTGGCTTTGAGGTATGTTTATTACTACTTGTTAGGCTGTTTCTCAGTTGATTGCCATTTTCCATACTGTGTATATACTTTACATCTCCTGGACAGCAAGGGAATTTTGACAAATTTTAGAGTTTTGAAAATGTGGACAGAATTGGGCATAAAAAAAAGAGGATGAAAAGAGTATTAAGGTTTTCCAACAGATGACACACTCACATTTACAGTGAAAGAGAGCTTGCTGTGATTGTGACCCATCAGCCCGGGCTGATCACTCCCTCAGACCAACAATAAATCATAACCACATGATTATTCACCTAATTTTAAAGTTTACATTATTAAACTTTAATAAGTTTAATAATGTAATTACTATGCAAAACATGAAACGCTGAAAATTAAATCTGGGGAAACATTGTAAAAAACTAAAGTAATTGTTATTGTACAGAACTCTAGATTTAGGTTGGCCACTGAAGGCAGGCAGTGGCATTTTTCACAAAACTGTCTTCTTTCAGTTTATATGTTTTTCTCCGCTTGTTGGATTTTAGGTTCAATTTAGTTCTTTTGTTTATTTGTGGATGAAAGGCAGAAAGTCATGTGTTGAGACCGAAATGATTAGGCAAATTTATTAAAATTGGATTTACTAATTAATAGTTATTCTAATTCTTTGGGGTAATCTTGAAATGAGATTTGAGAAAAGTGCTCTGCTTTGTTCTGAGATTCAGGACACATTATTTTAGTTTCACATTCATCACATCGCATCAAAGAGATTTTGCTAATTAATGGCACTGTTCTTTCTTTTCCAATTTTTTTGTTGGAGAATATTTCCACCTTTAATTAAAAGAATGTTTGTATCTGAAAAACCCATTCTTCCTGTTACAGTAGTCAAATGGGTTAAAATTGTTATTTACCAAAGCACATATTCAATTTCTTATTTTCCTTTTTTTTTTTTTTTTACCTAAAAAAAGAATCCAGCTAAATGTATCTTACTATACAAACATTAACATACTTGGACATCATAAAAATATGTGATTGAACAGAACAATATTAGGTTGATAATTTTTTGTCTTTTCAGAAATACTATATTGGTACTCCATATATTGTGGTGAGATCAGAAACCATTCCTGAGGAGGTTTTGAATGCAGACTGCCCTTATCCAGAGCTGAAGGACTCGCTGATCCAGGCCTTCCAGTCCCTCTCAGAGAGGTTCCAGGACAAACTTCAGAGGCTGACGAAGCAGCTGCAAGAAAATGACATGTAAGTACAGTTGTATTTTTTTCTGATATGAAATAGGTTTGAAAATCTAACTGTTCTGATCCTGATCCTGGTAACTTCTTATTTGGTAAATATGTGGACATGCAGAACTTGCTGAACTCCACAGAAAAAAGTGAAGCACATCTGTACTGACATTGACTTTTCTCCATGTTATGCTGCTGATTAAGACAAGGTTTTCTCCCCAGGTGGTTGATTATACAAATCTGCTTAAATACTTCATACCATCTGGTACAATAGCTTTTTTGTACTAGTGCAGTGTTGCAATTTATGTGTTAGTGCTGTTTGAAGTAGCAGTGATATTTCTGTGTTAAACTTGTTTCAGGTTAGGTGACTGGAGTCCAAATGACCATCAACGTTTCCAGTTCACATTGTCTATGTACACTCATGATGTACCGAATTACAGAGCACTTTGCATTGACATGCTGCAGAGACAGTTCCCTGGCAGGACACGATTCGAACTGGTTAGTTTTTTTTTTTTTTATCTACCTAAAGAATATTGTCGAGTTCATTTGGGTTCCGATCCGATCCCATTATCTCAATTTATTTAAAAATCAATTTTAAGCAAAATTTTGATTTTTATCTCAATTCAGCCAAAGTTTGGATTATTTACATTTTGACCAACTGCCATTTCTTCAACATATTCTCAAAATGTAAAATATTACTCAGAACTATCTGAACACAATGTCTTCAGAATGTAAACTTTGTCCCTGCTTTGTAGCTTTTATTACCATCTCAAATAACAGGGTTTTGTCTAAATATATAGATTCAGTAGATTCATAGATTATTCAGTGGATTCACACCTGGACTTTAGGTCTTCCTTATTTTTAAGTAAACCTTTAACTTTCACCTCCGACTGACAGAGGGAATGCCACAGCTTGTGCCTAACGTATTCTGTTGCAAATTAAAAAAACAAGTCACATAACCTGCATTTATAATCTTTATATATTGATGCAGTCATTTGCAGATGCCACTCCCTCACCCCTATCCTGACCCACTCTGTCAGAAGCAGCCCTCCAGTGTGAGTCCCAGTCTCCCTGATCAATGTAGCTCAGCACCCTGAACTAAGATAAGCCTAGACAATGATCTGCTCAGCACGCTGCAGGATGTGCCATGTCACACAATGTGGACGGCTGGCTCTAGCCACCACCTCGTATCGCCATGACAACCGCCAGGCCCTCTCTTCTCCCCTTGCCCGCACCCAGAGACCTGTCGTCATATCAGTTCCAGATGGGTACCGCATTTAGAGCTGTGATCATTCAGCCTCGGGGGTGTTGCGAGAGGGAGGGGACATGTCTTTCACTGCGCTCTGCACTTTCCAGCTCTGACTCCACCTAATTCAGCTATTAGTCATAATTTAACTGGCTTGCTAATCAGTGTGGGCATAGATTGATTTTGTGAAACCCCTCTGATTAGATGTATAGATCCGTTTTTTTTTTTTTTAATAGCTTTTAATTTATGTCATTTAGAGAGACTTTTTTTCTGATATCTGGGTGAATATGAATAGATCAGTATCCATAAACCTCTACAGGTGATTGTTTAGTTCCACTGAACTTCTGTGAGTGTGTTTGGCTATGTTCAATAAACAACAGCTTGCAAAACTATTCACACCCCTCAAACTTCTACTGGGAACATTGGTAAACAAACATCATGAAGACCAAGGAACACAGGAGACAGTTCAGAGACGAAGTTGCGGAGAACATTGAAGCAGGCTAGGTAAAAAATGTAATTCTTTAGATGTGCAAAGAAATACCCGCAGTTTATGTATAATACATAGCACATGATGAAGATTTGTATTTTGCGAGTGTCTTGCTGATACAAAGTTGAACCAATCTCTGAGGTTTTATTGTCAGGTGATTTGACTTGGGCTCACTTTGTCAAGAACTCCCTCTGCTGGATGGGGTATTTTATTGTCTTTCATATCATAAGGTGTCATATGCAAAATTTCATTAGATTTTGTGTGACAGACCAAGTTAGGCAGAAGGTAATAAATGTGTTTCCACCACAGCTTACTACTGAAACAGAATCCTGGAAGACAATTTGTTTCTGTCGGCACAAAAACTATGGCTTCACAGCATTCCCCCTTTTCCCCCAGAAAAGGACATTTTCTGGGGGTTGGATATTGTTTTATATGCTGGGTGTTCTCTGATTACTTTATTAAACATCTAAGACCTTCACAGGTGAGTGTTTTAGATAATGCTTAGGTATCTTCTGCCAGAAGGTTTAAGGTATCAGTGTAAAAGGGGTAATCATAAATGCAAGTCTTGTTGTTTATTTGTGAAAAAAAAAAAAAAGTGAAAACCATGTGCAATTCTCCTTACTCCTCACAATTATGCGCTTCTTTGTGTCACATAAATCAGTTCTTGGTATTGCGTAAAATTCTAATGAATTATATTGAATTTGTCAGCTGAAAGAGAAAGACCGTAAAAAATGTGTATGAGGCACTTTGTGCTTCTATATACTGTATATATATTTGATTCTGTTCCTTCATTCTTTCTGTTTTCTGGACAACTAAGACATCACAGATGCAGCAGAATTTCACAGATGAAATGTGGATCACTGAAGCAAAGTGTTGCCGCACTTCAAGTGTGTAGAGAAGGCTCTGTACAGCTCCATGCATCCTTATGCCATAACTGACCTCAATAGACAACCTGTATGCATGGACACAGAGAGGCTGTACATAAACCATGTGTCTTTATTCTAATTTGTGTCTTTGTGTTCATTTATGTCTTCATGCTCATTGCATCTAGAAACACAAGTTAAAACAGGAATGGTGAAGGAGCAGACAAGAATGAAGAATAAAAAGATGAATCTTTGAAAGTAGCATATTAATAAACAAGATTCGCATGACCAATCCTGCCACTTTTGTTGCGACGGCGGGTCTGTCAGCTCACTCATTTTCAATAAAACCAGTCAGCCGTCTAATGCCTTCACACTGTCAGTTAGTTGCTATTAGTCCGTAGATGAATATCATTCCCTCTGTTCCAATGAGGCAGCCAAGTGGTGCAGCCTCTGAGTGTGCTGACACAATGATGAATAGCTATGGGCAGTCCTCACACCGAAAAGAACTGTTTTCCTTCAGAACATTTCACAGCCAGGAGAGAGGGATCTTCTTCTACCCCTGCAGAGCTAGATCAGGCACACAGGTTTCCCAGTGGTAATTCTGCCTTTAGTGTAGACAGTGTGTCATGCAAGAATGTTTGTGAAATTTTTTGCAACGCATCATAAATTTGGTGCATAATGCAGAACAAGTAGGATTTGGTTGCAGTGACTCAGTTTTTATTATCTTCTTCAGCATTATCTTAAAAAAAAATCATATAAGAATACTCTTTGTGTTCTCCCACGTTATTTGCGCTCTTCTTGTTTCCTCATCTTTTGGAAACATTTGCTTTAGATTATCAAGACATTTTTGATATCAGACAAAGATAACCTGTGTAAAATGATCTAAACCAAAATTGGACTCAAGTAGAAACCTAACTTCCCCCCTTAAATGAATAGATTTACTAAACTTTCATAAATTTCACCAGCTGTTTAGATAGAACATGTCTGGCAACATGAGGTAGGCTAAAAGGTCACAGAAAGACACGTCACGCCAAAATCTAAAGAAATTCAAAAACAGATTTAAGCCTGGAACAACATCTAAAATACTGCAGGCCTCATTTACTGCTTTATAATGTCAGCATTCATCATTCAACGATAGGATACTGGGCAAAATTGGGAGAGCGCCCTGTTATAAATAAAAAAAGAACACTAGGCCCTTGTCAGGATTCCCAAAACAATTTTCTGGTGACACAGCACAATTAAAAGTGACAATACTCAATACTTGGTGTTCAATGCTTCAAAATATCAATTGTGTAGGACAGCATTGCTGTTTAAGGATCTGAATCACTCGATTAATAGAACTATAAATTCTGCTTTATAGCTGAAAAATCATCCAACCAGTTTGTCAGACAGTTGTATTCAAGTGCAGTAGGACATTATCTAAAGTACACAAGAAAAAACACCCCTTAATAGCTGCAAAACGTGAAGTGAAGGTTTTGGGGTGGCCCAGGTAAAGTCCAAATTTCCTTCATAGTGATGTGAAAGTACCACAAACAATTGATTATTGTTATTCCAAACAGGTGGGGGCAGAACCAGAGGGTGAATACTTTTTTTTTTTTTTTTTTTTTTACATAACCTGTTATCAATAGGTTATCTCAATAAATGAATGAATTTGAAAATTGTTTTTTGCATTTATTTAGGTGGATGATCTGAAAACATGTACATGTGACAAAAATAAACATATCCATGGCACAGATAAAGATTTAAAATGAACACGTTTAGAAAAGATCTTATATCAGTGTTCCTTCTTTTGATTTCAGTTGCGACGTGGACGTATCTGTGACATGCATCGATTCATCCAGAAACAAATAAGAGTCATGACCCAGCAGTGGCAGCGAGACAGGCAGGAGCTCCTGGACAGGGCGCTGGACACGCTGCAGGAGGCGAAACACGCCCACCAGGAGGAGCTGGAGCACCACAGAGACCGCCAGCATCAGCAGGACATCTGCCTGCATCTTAGAGAGAAAGTTAGTGTCTCTTTTACATTTACCTCTGGTCACCCTGTGATTAATACACATCTGTTAGTGTGGATACAATGAAGATTATTTATCACAACGCTTAAAGGATTATGCACATGACATGTCCTTTGTAAGTGTCAATGTGATGGTGAGGCGTGAAAGAGATCGTAAAAGGGAGCCTTGTTCGACTGCCTGCTTGTGCATTGTATATCTGCTGATGAGGCTGTATATAATGCAGGGCTGCCTGACAGCATCTCTTGCTTTAGCTGCCGCTTGGGATCGGCTGTGAATGCAAACAAGCTAATAAGGATGGTCTGCCGAACATGATGCTGCTGTCTCTGAGGGGTGCTAGTTACACATTGACACAACAAATCCATGTGTTGCAGATGTTGTACTGTATAAATTCAATTTACTTTCCCTGTGTTTTATTTTATTTTTTTCTAAATGGTGCTTTTGTCTGGTGACTGTTTGGATAGGACACTCTGACATGAGCTGGGTTGAGCCAGCATGACTGAGGCTCATTTAGTCAAATATCATCAGATTTGTTGTTTGTGTTCTACAGGTTTGGATGCACAAAGTTTAAAGTTTGTTTCTTTGATATCTGCAGGGTTTACACTTTACTCCAACATACATGACTGTATGTTACATGACTGTATGTTGGAGGGGTTTAGCACCATATTTAGTTTTCTTCTCATAAAACAACATTTTAATCAGCATCTTTAATATAAATGTTGTAACAACCACAAACCTTAATATGTAATTCACTACATCCATGATGCTGCCACCATATGTCAGCATGAGCACCTTGTTCAACATGTTCAACATGACTTTTTATGACTCTCTTATAGTGGCTTTCTTCTTGCCACTCTTCCATAAAAGCCAGATTTATGTAGTTTATTCATTCAACAGATAAATGGATTTGCTCATGCACCTTTTAACTGTTCTTTAAAGATGGAAAATTTTTCCATTACATGTTAAAAGCTCAAAATACTGACTTTGAACCAAACCTTGTCTTAAATTTCCACATAGCTTTACTCCTGATTTGTCTTCTGTGATTCTTGGTCTTTTTGATACTGTTTCTATCACCAATGTTCTGTAACAACCATTTCAGGCCTTCATAGAAAAGCTGTATTTATATTGAGGATAAACCATACAAAGATAAACTTTACTTACTGATTAACTTTGTGTTGTGCTATCAGATAAAATTACGGCACACTGAAGTTTGCGTTAAGTGACAAATTTAATCATGTTTAAGGGGCATATATTTTAGCAAGACACTGTATATCATTGTAATTAGTTGTTTGTAAACTCTAAAAAGCCCATCTATATAGTATGTAAGTTTTCAGATTTCCAGCTTCTTCTCTTTTGCATTTCGGTTTGCAAAAAAAAGCCTAAATGACCACAGAAAGAAAAAGAATAAAGTTTTAAACCATTCTGACAGAAAAGTGATTACTTTTCAAATGTAAGTCATGAGCTTAACCTTCAGGATGGAAAACCTTTTTTAAAACCGAAGGGTTTACGTTTTTCATGAAACAGCGTCATGTTTCATGAAAAGTGTATATATTTTATATAAAGCAATCTGAAACACTAGGAAGGTTGCATTCATTCTTTTTTTTAAATTGTGATATATTATGTGTGAAGAGAACTAGTAATAATCATGTCATGCATGTTAATAAGTCCTTGTTGGAATCCCTGGAAGTAATTTAATGTAGAGTCTGGTAAGAAACTCGTCTTTAGACATATGCATGGTACAATGGTACAAAATAAACATAATATCATGAATTTAGCAACATCAATATAAACAGGTAGTGTTAAATTCAATTGTAACCCATAATAATGATTAAAGTACTTTAATAAGCATAAGTTAAAAACATATTATAGACAAATAGACTGGGAAATAGGCCACAAATCACACGGAGGGTGTACTGTCAAGAGTGTCTACTGCTTAGCATTGAAAGTAAACAGGGAGCTGAACTAGACAGAAAATAATCTACAAATCAAAAAAACCAACACTGAGATAAGAAAACAAATCAAGGTTTGCACACAGAGGCAGGAACCCAAGCACACATCTATTACCTGAAGTTACCACAGTCGGTCACAATAAAGAGCCTAAAACCTTTAGTTATTTAAAGAAAAAGTATTTGCTGCTTCTTGCTGGGTTCCAAAGCAGAGATAATGGTGCAGGAAGTGATTTAAAACATTAAGTTAGAAGATTCTTTTACTTAGCGGTAAAAATCTTAAATATTGGTTTACTTTTAAATTCCTTGAAGCTTAAATTATTTCTTATCTTCTGAATCTTGCAGATTTAGTTTGACTAAGAGTTTGCACTAAAGTAGATGGGATTTATAGCTTTTATAGAATTAGTGATGCAGAAGAACTGGGCTTTTGTATACTGTTTGCACATAATGTCCTTATCAAGGACATTTTTCTCTTTTCTGTTTCTGATGTTCAGGCTTGAACACCAGAAATGTCTGACTGTAGCATAATAAAATTGTGCTGAGTAGCAACACAACAATGCTTCCTCTTGGTTACTTCAAACTTTGTCCCGGACAACAATGAGAGACTAGAAATTCCAGTAATTTCAAAAAAAGCAAACATTCGCATAGATTTGATGCAGGTCACTCATGTAAAAAAAAACTGCTTTTATTAACTTTTCTTGACAGTGATCTCTGACTCAGGAAAATGATTTTGTTATGCACAGAAGTCATCTTACACTGAGGCTCAGATTGATGCGCGTTTGCATCCAGTCATTATTTTTCCTTGCTGTTATCATCACAGCACAGTGACACAGCAGAGAGACAAGATGGATTCGCCTTTTTACTGCCACTGCATCTTTAACGCGTTGGTTTCCACCACCCCTCCTGCGGGTCTATTTCCTTTGTTAAAAGAGAACTCAAGTGCAGGTCTGAGCAGGCAGCTGGGAGGAAGTAAACAAATTAAACTGTTACTAAAGAGAGAAACAAGCTTGTAGCTCAAAGTTCAGAGCAGAGAAGAAGGTGTGGCAGAGAAAGGGTGGAGTATTATAAGGAACATGAACAGCAAACATAGGTCAGGATTTAGCAGTGAACAAAGAAAATTAAGATGCAGTACTAAAGAACTTAATGACAAAACTGTTTTAACAATAAGAGACCTGAAAAAAGCATTCCTAGTATCGATGAGTGAAAAGACATTATATTATGGTATAATGGTATGATCTAAAGTTAAAATGTTTAGTACATCTATGCAGCATGTCAAAGATCTTATTAGAAAATAACTGTTTTCAATGAGATCACCATGAACACAATTACAGGTAACTAACCATTCCTTTAATAATAATAAAAAAAAATGAAGCACTTTTCTTAAGTTGATCAGTTTCTGTGAACATTTAATTCTCAATCCCCAATTTTCTGTTTCCCTGTGTAAAGCTGTGATGTGACAAACTATGATGTATTTGTTTGTACTACTACTGTGCCAGTGAGACAGAGAGGAAGAGAAACTGCAAGCAAAAAAAAAAATTATGATGAGACGCTATGATCCAGAGAGCAGTGCCAAACTGATGAAGAAGCTCTTTTTCCACAATCACTGGCTTCTTCCTCTGGGTCTTTAGGAATTTTGTAGATATCTTGTATTTATAGGGTGTTTGCAATGGCGTCACAAAAGCACTCACCAGGCATCTAGGAAGACAAACTGCAAACACAACCATAGCAATATATCCAGAAAAATCCAAACAAACAAGTATTTAAAACACCTAATAAGATAATATAGGAAATTTCAAAATGAAAATTGAAATTCATTTGATAAACTCAACCCATACCATATGCCAGAGACCAGTTGTAGTCAGAATCATGAGTCAACATGTCATACAATTTGAAATGTTGTTATGGAGATCTACGTATTGTCAGTGAATCACGCAACAAAACAAAGACTAGTGGGAAAAGAAAGGTTGTAGTGGCCTAAAATATTTCAAATAGGCATCTCAGCTCTTAGCGTCTATTAATCCCAGTGAGGTAAAACTTTCCCCTTTTTTACTTAACTATTGTGAAATGCTATGGGCCATAAACTTTTCATTTGAAAACATACAACTGATCTGTAAGCTGCACTGCAACAAGCATAAATCCAAGATCAACACAGAAACAAAAGAATTAAATTAACATTTAATGTCTAAACCTTGGCCTTGGCTGAGACAATATTTTCAAGCAGTTTAAGTTTTCTTAAGTGGCTTTTTTATATTGTAAGCAGACAGAGAGTGCAATATTAAAGCCTGCCATAGATTTTATATCAACCATGCCATCATTGTCTGGATAATACGTCTGTTGACTTTTCCCAATGAGAGAATGTAAATGATGAAATGTTCAGTATTTGTCTCTTTTCACTACAGTCCAGACAAGTTTAGAGACATAATTTTGCATTGAAAAGCAGTTTGTGGCTGCGGGGGCAATGGGAGTGTCTGGTTATCCGTCTGAGTGGCAGACAGTCGGTCAGCTGACGTAGTAAGGCTGCTTGCAGTACTGAATGTGCATCACAACACACTGTAGTTAAAGTTCAACAAATGTCATCACTGAGCTTTACTCCTGCCAATGTGGGTGCAGCACTGTCTGGACCATTGTTGGCTGGTCTATGCAGTATTAATAAGTGGGTTTCAGAAAGTTGCTTTTTTATAATTAGTATTTCTTTTCAGCAAACACGTTCGATTGGTTTAGCATGAAACCAAGGAGAATGAGGAAAACCATCACTGATGCTCTGTATTGAGAATGGTGGAGGATCTGTGATGCTCTGGGCTTGTTTTTCCAAAGGCTGTGGGAATCAATTTCGCTCCGGAGGACATGAATTATGTGAAAGATCATAATTTTTAACCTAAAATCCCTGTTGGAATTGCTCAATAAACTGGAAATGGGTCTTTATTAGTTCAAAACAATGATCCAACACATACGGCCAAATCAGCACATTATTTGCTCACCAGACACAAAACCAGCTTTCTCTAATCATCTGTTCCCAGACCTTGAAAACCTGAAGGGTGATTTTCTTCATAAAGATAAATTTCAGTGATCTAAGGAGAAGAGAATGGGAGATAGGACCACAGAGTGTGGATGATCTGGAGAAACTGTGTAATGTTTCTCTCTCTTCACTTCAATACTTTACGTGAAAAGTGCTCTTTTTTAGCAAATCTTCTAAAATTCACATTTTGTAGATAACTGGTGATTAATATCTCTTTATGTCTTATTCAGAAAGACATAAAGAGATATTAACTATTTTTCTTCTCCATTTTTCTTCCATCCTCGCCTCATAAAAACAATTATTTTCAGGCATTGATAGATTGGTTCTGACCTTATTTTAGAGAGCAAACCTATCTTATCTTTACAAAAAATAGGTAAAAAATGTCCATGGAGAAAATTTGGGGTAATTGATTTCTTTACTACTTGTCACACAAAATCAAAAATGATTTTCTTGAGAATCAAAAAAATATGACCTGCTGGACTCGTAAATTATATCATAAACCTCATCTGCGATGGGCGATAATATAACCTTTGTCCGCACCTATACATCATACTTTGGCAGAGGTAAGGTGAAATGGATAAATACTATAATGAGTTAAAATTCACGCCTGAGATGCAGCTCATTTAATTTCTTTCTTATCACCGAATGCCAGACTCGTCTTTTCATCTCATCAGGCGTTTGTTCTGGGCCATTCTGGCTGCTGTAATTAGCTGGTATTGTTCTTGGTGTTACTCCTCATTCCAGCCTTTTATAATGTCCTTGCTTTCATTATACCTCCCGCTTATATTTCGCCCCCAGGCGCTTTTGATTGTGTGATTGTGTTTTTCCACACTAGTGGATTAAGCCTGGAGGGATGACAGATTGCTGCAACAGGCTCAGGTGGGAGAAGAGATGAGTGGGCCAGCAGGACAAAAGACTCAACTGTCGGATGGGGGGGGGGAAATTTTTCATCAAACAAGAGTTTTTATTACAAGATTTAATTTGCCTTCAGAGTACTTTACAAAACAAACAATGCTGTCACAGATTAAATTATGGCCAGATTATCTATTATTGTGCCCTTCCCCAGTTAATCAGGGTATTCTTTAGGCAAAAGTGTCAGCAGATCCCCTGTCAGTGACTATTAAGTACATTGTTGGAAAAGTCTCAGTCGCAGAGACAGCGCGTGGGCCACAGTGCTTCAGCTGACAACTCTCTGAGGAGTTAATTGCTCATATGTGTATAATTTTCTCTGTTATGGACATTAGAAAAAAATTTTGATAGGGCCAGCTGTGAAACTCTTATTGTATATTACAGCAAAAAGCTTTCATTTTTTTCAATCTGGAGACTGACATTATTTCAAGTACTCTAAAGAATTGCATAATATCAGTATAATCTGCATTATACTGATCTGGAAAATAGTCTTACATGTGAACTGTGTTCTGTTTTGTCCTGTTTGCTATACCCCATATGCTCTGGGGTAAACTCCTGTTTGTCTGCAGAACTTCCTTAATTCTTCACTTTCTTATAATTTAGAATTTTACTCAGAAGGTGTGGGTAGCTGAGATTTTGGTATGCATTGTAAAGATAGCATCACTTAGTTGATTTGTTGACAACACGTCCATGATGCGAATTTCTCACATTCTTAAGGGGCTCTGTTGCTGTAAGACCTGGTGACATAAAGTTAACATTTTATCACAATATTTTGTGGTACTATACAGCAGGAAGTGGTTATCAAAAGGTGGGTATGGTGTGGTTATAAAGAGATGATAATGGCCAAAAGCAACATTTAAGTGCTTTGAGTTGTTTACCCAAAGACTGACCGTACCATCCAACTGATTTGGCTGAAATAAAGACACATTAGACCAGGCAGTATTTTGCTATCGTTCAATCTTAGCAACCGTTGCCTCAGTTTCTTGTTCTTATATGCAATACAGTTTGGTCTTCTGCTGGCTGTTGCAGCCCGTTTACTTCAAGGTCCAACGTGCTGTGTGTTCAGAGATGGCATCCCGCACAAGTTAGTAGAACTGAGTGGCCGTCTGAGCTTTTGTTGTCTTTGTCATCTCAAACTAGCTTCCTCACTCTCCTGATACTTTAAAACATCACTAAATAAAGTTTATTTATGTTCTCAAAAGAGTTATGTAAATAAACTGCATTTGCTTACTCACAAGAGTTTTTAGTTTATTTATAAAGCATGTATTTTAAGTGCTATGCAACAGGAAAGAAAGGCAGTCAAGTTGTTTTTGTCCACATAACTTTCATATTACAATTTCTTTCAATTTTTTTCTATTATAAGCCTGTTTACTATTATAAACAACTATTATAATTTTTCATGGCAATTAACATCCTTATAAACAAACAGCCAAAAGAAGCATTTCTTTAAAAATGATGAACCATTGGCCTAAAACAGACTGAAAAAACAAAGTCCAAAGAAAAACGTTGAAAGAGGTTTCTGAAACATGATGCAAAATATCACTTTTGAGACAAAATGTAAATAAATAAGGGATGATTCAAGACTTTTGCACAGCATTGTATATATTAATGATTTGTCACAAAATGGCCTGCAGAAGAACTGACAGCTTTTGCACCGCCCACTGACAGAAAATATTTAAGTGAACAGTTATGCTAACAAAGGCTTTCAGGATGCTGCAGAGCTCAGATAAAAACACTATCATTCTTTTGTCATTTTGACATCTCTTCAGTCTTTCTTGTGCTGCCATGAAAAAGGATGGAGTCCCATTTCTATTTAAATTCACAGAAAGCGAGATTCCAGTGACAAATTACTGTACATAATGGTATTTCTTCCCCACCACATTCGTGTTCCTTAAAATGCCACTTCATCTCTGCCTAAACAATAAGTCAGACTAATGCATTCTGATGGGATGCATCTACGAGATTTTCCAGAAACAAATTATTCTGCGAACTGAACTTACTGAGAACAGACTTTAAATGTCCGCTAATACAAATAAAAACATATGTAGCTAATGTATGTAGATATATTTATTCATCATGTGTACAATGATACATGATGACATAAAATTATATCCATGTTATTTACAGTCTGGATCTGAGAACATACTTCTCATATCTGAGACAGATCAGGGATTACCAGCTGATTAAATTATGGGTGCTTGTATTCTGGAATACAAAATCTAACAGAAAACAAATGATCTCCCATTTAATTTTACATTCAAACCAGCAACCCACCAATTACAGGGCAAACTCCTGCCACCACTGTCACATTAAAATTTGTCCTGATGTTTCTTCTAATTATGTTATGTAACCTATTTTATTGAATTCTTTTTATTTTTTATATTACCGTATGTTAAATATTTTCAACATGGAGGGGCTGCACTAGATTTGGTAGAGCTGTTGCCTTGCAGCAAGAAGGTCCTGGGTTCGATTCCCGGCCCAGGGTCTTTCTGCATGGAGTTTGCATGTTCTCCCTGTGCATGCGTGGGTTCTCTTCGGGTTCTCCGGGTTCCTCCCACAGTCCAAAAACATGACTGTCAGGTTAATTGGGCTCTCTAAATTCTCCCTAGGTGTGAGTGTGTGTGTGAATGGTTGTTTGTCCTGTCTGTTTTCTGTTTTGCCCTGCGACAGACTGGCGACCTGTCCAGGGTGAACCCCGCCTCTCGCCCGGAACGTAGCTGGAGATGGACACCAGCAACCCTCCCGACCCCATTAGGGACAAGGGTGAACAGAAAATGGATGGCTGGATGGATGGATTTTCAACGTGGCCTGCGCATGGGTTACCCCACCTTCCTCTTAATGATCACTGAGTGCCAACTCCCCCTGTGATTCTGACCAGGGTCGAGAGCAAATAGAAAGAAAATGGACTGAATTGTTGTTTTATTGGCTGACCGCTTAGACTGCATTTTACACAGAAGCAACACATTTCTATTTTATCTCTGAAAGATGCATCCCTTCTGCCATCAGGGATCTGACATGCCTTTAAAATGTTTTAAGAAATGTTCTTTTTTTCCCACAAGGACACAAACATCAGAGGAGAGACGTACAAAAGCAGGAGGTAGCAAATAAGCCTTTTGCAAACTTATGTAAAGTTTGCCAAACTTTATAGCTTATAAAGGTGTATATATATATATATATATATATATATATATATATATATATATATATATATATATATATATATATATATATATATATATATATATATATATATATATATATATATATATATATATATAGGCACCACAAAAACCAGTACAAGAAAATCTAATAACAATAATGATTCATCGTTTTTTTTTTAAATATCTCTCTTAATTTTAGATAGAAAATACAATAGCAGCTAACAGCATTTTTTTATCTGTCTGTGTAGTAATTTATACTAAAATCAACTCTCAAATTCTTTAGTCACAATCTCTTTATACATTTTTTAAATTACATTATTTGATTTAAAGTTACTTATATACAATAGGTTATTTGCCCTCTTGCTTTTAATTACTGACTGTATTTTCCAAAAAATCAAACTTGGAAGACCAGATAATTACTAAGTCTTTCATCAATGCTGAGCAACTTAACTCTGTGATTGGTTTAGTGCATTTAATGCTTTGCTTCACTGAGCACCAGAAGACATTGAAATCAATACCATGCCCTTTTACAATCACCAGATTGCAATACAGAAAGCTGGATTACTATTAACTTCACTGTCCGTATAGACATATTACACTGACTAATAAAAGTGTGACTAGCTGTCTGAATTTGAATTATATTAAAGACAACATTAATTTCCGATATTTTTTATTCACTAGATTTATCTTCTGCTCCTAAAATGACATATCAAGTCAGATTAAGGACTAAAAGTCTGTGTGAGAAAATATTATGATTTCTAAAAAGGAACAGTGCTTTATCTGCAGGCTCAACATTGTTAAATAGAAGTGGATTAGAGGCCGGATCGTTTGAAGTCGCCCTCCTAAACACACAGCTGCTGCTTTTATCTCAGCCAGCCCGTCAGGAACGATTGACTTTATGATAACTGCTGGTGCTAATGTGTGTGAGAGCATGTTAATTTTAAGTTCATCCCTTTGGGTATTTCTAAGCTTTCTTCTGATAGATCTGTGAATCCATCTGCCCTGTCAAATGCAACACTTAATACCCAGCAGGCCTCAGACGGGCCGCTGCACAGCAAAGCTGTGACTTGCTCCTGTAAACAGTGACGCTTCTGTTTGTCTTTCTATACCACAATGAAGAGCACAAAGTTAACGGCAGATAAAAATTATGGCTTGGATTTGATGTGGTACATTAACACAAAGTAGATATTAACTGCGAGAGTGAAGGCAAGTGATTGAAGGGCTTTGGATACCTTTTACAAATTAAATCTGAAATTGTGGTGTGCATTTGCATTGAGCCCCCATTTGTAGACACCCCTAAGTAAAATCCAGTGCAAACCATTGTCTTCTAAAGATACCTAATTTGTACATGGAATGCCTGTTTGTAATTTGATCTTTGTATAAATACAGCTGTTCAGGAAACCACTCAGAGGTGTGATAAAGAACATTAGTTCATAAAGACAAAGGTACACAGCTGACTGATCGGATTTAAAGCTGTGGAGAAGAGCTGGTCAGAATTGATAGAAAGATAAAATGCATCTAAATATGGAGCATTAACAATCTTTTATATGCTTTAGCATGCTCGACTTTGTGTTGGTGTATCACATTACAGCTCAATAAAATATTAAACTTAATGTTTTAATGTGACAAAATTTTAAAAGGTTTCTATGCTTATGAACACTTTTGCAAGACAGGGTAAGCCACTTACCTCAGAGTTACTCTCTTTACGATTTAGTGCTCTGACAAATCCAGAGGTGAGCTCACATAAAGTGTTAAAATCACTTCTGCCATCTCCTTTGGCATCCATTTGGCACTTTGGCAGGTACTTGTCCGCTCGTTGCTTTTTCAAAGTCACTTCGCATTGATGATAATCTGCTTTTTTTGTTGTTGTTGCTTCCCGGTGTGCATTCATAGCTGCGGGAGTGGCGGGCCCAGCAGGAGGAGGTGGCGAAGCTGGAGGCAGCTATAGCAGCAAGACGTCAAGAGGAAGAAGAGGAGAGATTAAAGAGGGAGCAGGAGAAGGAGGCTGCCATGAGATTCCGCCAAAGAGAGAAAGTAAAGACTTTGTCTATATTTCTGTCTAGGAAAGATGTTTTCCACTTGCTCCAGCATTTTTTAATCAGTAATGTAGAGCAAATGTATCAAAAGTCTCTAAAAGAAATAAAAGTAGTCAGGAGAGCTTTAATGATATACATTACTTATGATGTTGATATAAGCTTTGCCAGTCTAATTTGATTTGCTTTAAAAAGGATGAACCTGGGTCAATGGAAAAAAAAAACACAAGAAAAGTCAATGCAAAAATGGAAATGATGTGCACAAAAGAAAACTCTGGATGTTATGAAATTGAAAGCATGTTGGGGTGTGCTGTGGTGGCGCAGGGGGTTAACACGCTCCACGCCGGGAGGCCCCAGTCCTCGACGCGGACGTCGTGGGTTCGACTCCCGGTCCCAACAACCTTTGCCGCATGTCTTCCCCCCTCTCCTCGCCCTCCTTCCTGTCTGGTTACTGTCGCAAAAATACGAGCCACTAGCGCTGCAAAAACTCTTCGGAGAAAAAAAAAGGAAAAAAAAAAAAGAAAAGAAATTGAAAGCATGTGCCATTATCATTACACGGAGATTTTGATTATCCGTTTTAGTTATTGAACACACAGGTGTGATAACACCAGAACGTGTTTGTTCCTGACTGTTTAATTAACTCCCTCCTCAGGGGCCCGCTATGGGGGGAACTGGCAACCTGGGATGCTGTCTGATTAATGAGAACATTCAGGCCTCATTGGATTCCGTATAATTTAGCGCAATAGTCAGGCAGACCCTGAAATTTCACCTCACTTTTTTGATTTATGTTTATCTGATTCCTGCTGCCTCAGTCAATAGGACATGATGATCCTGGGAGTTTTCTGAGAGTCAACTTTGTTGCTGCGTGATTGCTCTTCTTAATTTTGTGTTGTTTATCGCGTTTCTTTTTTTATTCTTCCAGCTGAGACTGTTTTATTTAAAGCAGCAGAGAAGGAGGGAGTTGCTGGAACAGAGGGATCAGAAGGCACTCGCAGCTCTTAGGAGCGCCATGGAAGAACAGGCGAGAAGAGACAAGGAGAGGTGAGTGTTGGATAGACGGACCTCATTTCTTTGTATGTCAGTGTTTTAACAAGTGGAAATACATCCAATATGGTGTTGCTTTTACATATATGTTTTGGCTTTGGCACAATAGTATATTCACACAAACAGTTGGGAATAGAGTAAGGGAGTGATCGATTTATGACGAGGGAGCTTTCTAGTTGTTCCAGGAGGAAAATTCACATGTAATAAGAACAAGTTCCAGATCAGTTCAAACACATTGGAAATAAAATGAGGTTCATGGTTCCCAACCTCAACGATTTAATTGAAATACTCAATATGACCAATGATTTTTGAACATGCGTGGGTTCTCTCTGAGTACTCTTAGGTTAATAGTTTACACAAGTCAGTGCAGTTTGATCTGTGTGTCCATGTGTTGGCCTGCGATGGACCGGAGATGGATCTCATCTATCAGTGAAAGCTGGGAATAGGCGCCAGCCCCTCCTTCGACCTTGAAAAGATAAACAGATATAGATAATGGATGGATGGATGATGTTGTGATGTCAATAAGCACAATGATTATATCTACTGATTTAATTTTTTCTTATTCTCATGGCTTCCACAAACTGTTTTTTGTTGGTGGTAAAAGTCATCAATAAAGCTGCCAATGCACATATTTCCTTGCTTTGGCAATCAAAATTGGACAAGGCTTAATGGTGTTCTCTGCTGTTATTTGTCTTATCTTGTGGCTGCAATAAATCCAGTTTCCTCAAAACAATTGTGTTTCTGGCAATTTCTATGTCAGAAACAGAGAAATTGTGTTTCTGACTTTTGAGAAGCAATTTTTTTTTAACCATAATTAAAGACTAATAGCTCGTCTGTTGGAACAGCACTCATCAGTTGGTTTTAAGCTTCTGTGTCAGTGTTCCCATCTAACGAAAGGGTAATGTAAACAATGATTTACCAATTATGTGAGCATGAAGCACAGCTGATGAAAATACTGATATCAATGTGAATGATTTAAAGAAGACTGGTGTTTCTTTCAGTTCTGCATGATCACCATCTATCTATTTGATGCAGTAAAATACAAATAAAACAGTAAAATTCTTTACCTGCAATGAAAGCCATATATGAAAACATAAAACAACATAGTTACTGCACTTTTTGAGGTTGCTGTACCACAAACCCGCTCCAATTTTACAGATACGCTCACACTATTTACTTCATTTGTGCATACCAGTTGTAATAGATGCTGCTATTGCTTCTCTTTGCTAGTTATTTCAATTGGACTTGTAGGATCCCAGATTGAATCAAAGAACTCTTCTGACATGCAAGGGCTTCAAGCTCTCAACGGCCTTTTGGATCATGTTGCTTTTTGATTCATTGAAGCTATTTATGCTATTTACAGTCGGCGTGTTTACAGCGCTTTTGTTCTGCTGTGGATTTGCACTAATCCAAACAAAACAAGTCGGGACACAGAACCAGTTTCCTTCTTGAACTGCATGATGGCCAGACATTCGCATGGTATTTGTACTCTCATGTAACTTGCAATTGAACATGTAGTTTTCTGGAGTCTGGAAATTGCATCCAAGGAGGAACAAGACTTCTGGATTATCGAATTATTTGGATTTTTCCCATAATCACACAAGAAAGCAGTGCGTTTCAGGTGTTGGCTTACAACAGAAAAAGGTTACATTTGGTTTAACGTCAGGCAAAAAGAAAATGTTAGGTTATTAAAAGTGTATGTTGCTATCTGGTTTCAGTTATTCTTGACAGGCGTGTGATGTTTCACAAAATGCACTTCGTTTTCAAGTTTTTTGATGTGGCACCACATGGGGCAAGATGAGGAATAATGTTAAAGCGGCTTCATGATGGAGTAAACCGCAGCTTTTAGACTGCGTTTTGTCAGGAAGAACAAGTAGGGGGGCTGAAAAAGAGACATAAACAGATAATCTGAGAAGAGCTGCACTCTGGCAGCACCATTAAACCTCACTGCTACCTGCAGGTTTGGTGCAAAGTGATAGGTAATGCACCCTCTGGCTGTGGCAAAGGAACAGAGGTGTCATCTAGGCCTGATGTCCAACAGCCTCTCTCTGCTCCCTTTAGGGTGCTGTTTCGCGCTGAAGTGTTGCAGAAACGAATGAGGGAGAGAGAAAAGCAGGAGCTGGAGCAGCAGAAGGAGGAACGAGAGAGGCAGGATCGCCTGGAAGCTCTCAGAAAGCAGGTCAACTATTTGCCGGCCTTAACAGTTTGAGCCACTCAGCTTTGTTCTGTCTGTTCAAATTATTCACAAGGGAAGAACTGGACTCATCCTTACCTGAGCAGAAACATCAGTGCCACCTTTTGGATGCAAGTGAGAAGACAGTCGTGAGTTACCAATATCAATGTCTGTTTTTATCATCGTCTCAGGTTGAGGTGGTGGCAGAGGCCGACCCAGAGAGGATGATGGCGGATACAGAAGCTTGGAGGAGCCGACATTTGAATGAGAAAGAGTTTGAACTGCAGAAGCCTCTTTACAGTATTAACACGTTCACAGACAATCAGGTGAGGAATGATAATATCTACCCTCCACTCACCTTTATCTGTTGTTTAAAAGATGCCAATGACCGGGTGCATTATCAGTTGCTTCAATCTGCTTGTTTCCGCTCCCTATGTATTGACTTTAGACATTCACTTTTTTCCCCCCAGATTTCTTCGGCTACAATTGGTCGTTCAGGTTTCGTTTCACTTTAGTTGAGACTGACCCATGACATCAAGAAAAATACACAAAGCAAATGACAATATTTGCCCTTATATCAACACACAGCAAAGATCCCAAGGACACCATGTCAATCAATAAGCTGCTGGATCTGCGGCTTCTTTGTCCCAGTTCAGAGCAAGAAGAGAGAGAAAAAAAACATAGTTGTATAATTTAGTGGAAAAAGCTGTAAATATGTAATTAATTTACTATATGCTGGTTGCATGTCTGTCTCCCAGATTGTGTCAGATCCAAGAGTCCGAGCTGAGCACGCTTTCCGAGAAGCTGGAATACACCAGAACCAGTATGCCAAGGAGGCCCTGTCCCAAATCAAGCCTCCTAAACCACCAAGACGAGACACAAAATCCACACTTAAATTCTGACAAGAATTGGGTTTGGCTCATATTGTTTCGTTCCACGCATTTTTCTTTTCTCTTTCCTTTAAAAAGGTAAATAAATTCATGTAGCGCTTTTCTTGTTGTACTGATCGCTCCGAGTGCTTTACACTGTCACCACATTAACCAGTTAACTTGCACACATTCATACACTGATACGCAGCTCAGGAGGCAACATGGTACAGGGGGAAGCTGGAATCAAATCCACAATCTTCCTATTGAATTTCACTGAACCACCATCGCCTCAGATCTTAATAGAGTTAAACAGCGCAGCATATATGTAAACTCAGAATGTTCCCTTCTCAATTTTTGTCATACCTCATCCTGATCTGAGTCATTTAAGAATAAACATTGACCAATAGTGAACACCTGGTCACTGTTTTAGTAGATAAAAAGTCTGACTAAATACCATAAAAGTTATCATCTGCCGTTACTTACTCGACACATTTCAGATGCTGAATATGACAGATATTTTGTTGTCTCATGCCAGTTAAGCTCTTCAACTAATCATATCTTAATATCTTACAGCAGATTTTTTTTTTATAACAAGGAGTTTGCTACATGTTTTGATGACTTGTTAATAATGCTGCTTCAACATACTTTAAGAGTTACAACTGAGCTGCTTTTTTGCAGCCGAAACACTAGTTTATTAGAATTTATAAGCACAGATTCATTAGATCAACAAAATAATGTGCATGGCTGAGAATACAGTTTTGCAAGCCATGCATAGAAAAAAAATGTAGCAGTGATTTTAAGTTATTAATGCTAGCCATTAAAAAAATGCTCCTGTCTGATCCCAAATCTGATACTTCTTCCCTGGTGTAGACATAAAATAAGTAACACTCGATGCTACATCAGCCATTGGTGAGGCACTGCCAAAGTTCCCTTTATTCCAGTTTGAAAAGTATTGCAATTAATTTAAGACATAAATTCTGTTATGAGTAATAAACATCATGTATTGATCTTGCATCGCAACAGTTCACATCTAATAAAGGAATTGCAGATAGCTATTTATTTATTGACTGCTTACATAAAGTTCTTTTTTACAATGACATGTACAGCATAAACTACTAAACATAGCTTGAAAACATGTAATATTGTAATTTATTGTCTGTGTTGCTTTATTACAAGAAAGAAAAACAATAAAATTACAAAGAAATACCTTTCAAACCATAGATCACTACTGTCTAAGCTACAGTATAACCTACGTTTTTTTTGTTGTTGTTATTGTTTTGTTTCAATAAGGTGCTATTTAATTTTCAGTCATTCAGATACAAAATCAAAATATGTTTATCGTCTAAACATAAGATTTTGGAGTCTACTCTATGCATGTCAGCTTTGGCGGCTTCTATACAATAGTTCACATTAACATGAAAATGAGCATGCACAACACATTACTGTAAAGATTTGTCTTACCTTACAAAAATAGTGCATTTAATATGAAAATGCAACACATACTTAAATATCTGAAAAAGCAATGTGAAATATTTATTTCAGCTTCATCAAATAAATCATAAAAAAAGCATAAATATTTCTCTAATTTAACTATTAACATTAGGTACAGTGTATGTATATACATTATCAACATGGTTTTTTAGAGGGGGGCAGAGCGTTCAGGCAACAAGTCCCAAACGTTTCTTGATAAAGTGGGACACCAGGACTTGGGGTCTGTGCTGGTACTCCACCAGAACATCATGAGGGGAGGTGATCTGGTCGCCATCGAAGCGGTTCAGTAAGGCAACACACACCACAGCCGCTGCAGAAAGAAAGGAAGTGATGAGTGATGGTACAATACTGTTCCAGTGCCTTATGGTTACTTGCTGCCTCTGTCAAAGATAGAATACTTAGAAGATTTCTTGTAAGGTCTCAGTTATTATTCCAGCTGTTTCTCGTCTCTAGATCAGCACACATCTCCCTAACTTTCACATTTTGATGAGAAGCGTCTGTGCTGTGATTAATCCAAGCAGTTTAAATATAGTAGTGTAAAACTGTGAAGGGTCCAAATGTTTTTTAATATGGAAATTTTTTTTCCCACTGAATAATTTCTGTGAGATTTTCCTAATGCAGTTAAAGATTAATTTATCATAAGGCTGACTCCACATGTCTGGCTAGAAATGCTTATCTTTGTAAAGGATACTGCATGTTGGAGATTCTTGCTCAGACAGGAAGCGTATTTCTGTCTGTCTTGAAACATCAAATTAGACTAATTGCCTGATGTGCTCACAGCACTTGTACTGGGTCATTCTGGTGTTCAGCAATTTGTTATAAATAGACACCTTTCAGGCCACAGATTCTGCACATGGCAGCAAAGACGGTGGATTCCATCTCGATATTCCTCACTCCAGCCTCGTAAGCTTTTCTCAGATACTCCAGCTTTTCCTCATGAGAAAAAGAGCAAAGAGCTCCATCGAGTCTGCCTTGACCTGTAGAGATACAGAATATTTCAGTACATGATGAGTCCAAGAGGACTCAGAAGTGAATTATGAATGATGTTTTGTCTAGTACCTTCGTAGAAGTCATGGGTGCACATAGTGTTTCCAATGACGGTTGGAAAGTTTTGCAACTCAGAGGAGCATTGCAGAAGCTCGTTGGCAACTCCTTCATCCAGCTCAGTGCTCCGAGTGATAACTTTACCCAGAACAACTTGTTCAAACTGGGGACGGAACGAGTAGTCCACTGCTTTATCGGTGATCACCACCGTACCTGGAGCCAGACCTGCAGATGATACATTACAATGGTTTTCTAAGATTTTTCTAGATGAAAATCTATATGAAAAAAAAAAAAAAAAAACTGTCGACAGGAGAAAAAATAATCAGGTCTTACCGATTCCACCAGATGTTCCCAATCGAAACAAGACCA
Organism: Gambusia affinis; assembly: GCF_019740435.1. Classification (NCBI taxonomy): domain Eukaryota; kingdom Metazoa; phylum Chordata; class Actinopteri; order Cyprinodontiformes; family Poeciliidae; genus Gambusia; species Gambusia affinis. The sequence goes on from NC_057878.1 coordinate 17,390,735, forward strand.
CATCACGGCACTGGGCGTGATGAAGCAGCTTAATGAGCTCATGCAGCATGATGGAGATGGAAGGGACACCCATACCATGCTACAAAAAAAATAAAATAAAATAAATATCCTCTAAAAGCTGCCAATTTCATCTTTTAAAAACCTAGCTTTAGAAGTCTGTGATAGTGAGCGCAGTTTACACTGATGAATACCTACACTTATGGAGAGCACTGGTCCCACTTTGTACATGCAGTAGCGATCTGTCCCCTCACAGATATCTCTGATATCTTCTGGGAGTCCCGGCAGTTTCAGCTCGTGGTGCATGAACTGGGCAAAAGCCTTCATTCGATTCGCACTGCCACCAACACACACAAACTAACGGAGATGAACCAGTTCATACAGTGAGTTTTGTTTTATGAGTGGTAAGCTTTTATTTCTGCAACTAGGCTTTTACAAACCTTAATATCTCCAAACATCTCTGGAAGGTTGTGAGTCTTTGTGCTCAAACTGAAGTGGTACAGAATGTCCTCCTCCATTGTGTCCAAATATGGATTTTTAACATGAACCTGTTGTCTGAAAGTATTTTACTGCATATTAAAACACACTCAGGATCACATCCATTGTACACACAGAATCAATAGAATATAAACCACTCACTTGATGTAGTCATTGTGTTCATTCCCCATACAGTTGAGAAGAATCAGTGCCATGACTGTAGGTGATGCTTTGAAATAAAAGTCTTAAATGTCTTTCCAATTTGCTGTGAAACTGTGAAGCACTTGATGCAGCTGTATTTTGAGTAAGAGTCAACCCAACAATGGAGTTGATATAGCTGTCACCACTGACCTAGCCACTGATTGGTCCAGAAAAGAGGAGTAGCAGCACTTACGTTTCTGCTTAACGTATCCAGTAGTTACAAGCAAACAGGGGAAGTACAGAGATGTAGAAATACTTAACTAAAGCAATGAATACACCCTGAAGTGTGTAATGTTTACAATTCAGCCAATCTGAATTCAGAAAATATCTGACGCACTTGGATAAAACCCACAGAGGGAACATGGAGATAACTTCTGACCCTTACATGCAAGTTTGACATCAAAACAAGCACATACAGTTCATTCAATGTATAACAAACAACCAAATGGTTAATTCAGATGATAAACACAGGAGATAATTGTTTTCATAATTATCTCAAATATTGTCATAATATCTGAGTATCCAGATACTCACACAGCCCTTTTTAAAAAAATGGTATTATTTTAAACCTACATTAACACAAAACCTTTCATACTTTAGGTTAGATAGAATTGCCAAAATTATGTGTTTTTTGCTAAATATCAAATTAATATAAAAAACTCCTGCAGATGTATTTACTGCACCACCTCAAGCACACCGCCTCTTTGTGTGACATTATGGGAAAACGAGATCTCTCCAGGTTTGGTGCATCTAAATGCATAAAGGTACATTCATTTGTCCAAACAATTATATACAAGTATAAACACCATGGGAATGTCCAGTCATCATACAGCATGTCATCTTTAAGAAGGAGATAAAGTTAGTGAGGTAGCAATCAAATGTTTTGATATGAAATTTGTCTCAACCTTAAAGACAAAAAACCTCACACAGATACTGGATGAAGCAAGAGAATGTCATTATTAGCAGTGAAACAGTCCCGATATGGTCTGAAAAACCACTCAGCAAATAAGACCAATTATAGTTTGCCAAATGCAATCGAGGACAAATACAAATACCTACAATCTAAACCACATGTGTCAAACTCCAGTCCTCAAGGGCCAGTGTCCTGCAGTTTTTAGATGTGCCACAGGTACAAAAAACGCTGGAATGAAATTGCTTAATTACCTCCTCCTTGTGTAGATCAGTTTTCCAGAGCCTTGCTAATGACTTAATTATTCTATTCAGGTGTGGTCCAGCAGAGGCGTATCTAAAAGTTGCAGGACAGCTGCCCTCGAGGACTGGAGTTTTACACCCCTGATCTAAACCATTTGTTTTAAATTTTGTAGAAGTAAACAAAACAGAAATGAGACTCATCAAAGCTTGTTTTGTTTATAGAAGACTGTAAGGCAGTGAGGTAAAGAATAAGGAAGATCTGGGTGCAAAAGGGTTAATGTTAAAAACAGAGAAAAAAAAAATCAGAATAATTTGGAATGTCAACTTTATTTTAGTAATTGTTTACCCATTTTCTCATAACCAGAGAAACTTTAACAAATGCACCTTTGTTACGTAACAGATGAAATTAATGAGGCACCACTTACAAGCAAGAATAAATACAACATTACAGCCATAATTCATCACTTTCACACTTTTAAAGATGTTGAACTTAGTAAAATGCTTGATCTCGTTCAGCAGGACAAAGTTGAGAAGTTAATGTCAGAAGAAAAGATGGCAACAGTTCTTCTTGAAGTGCATGCATCCCATTTCTGCACATCTGGCAGCCTTCCAGTCTGTTGACATGGAAATGGAAAAAGAGCAAGAGTCGCTGCATTAATCATTCCCACATAAGTCACTATCATATCTACATAACACTGTCAAGATGCTTCATAAATTTCCTAATGGTTCAAACGTTAAAAGTTTTAAACAGCAAATCTGTCACTTCATGGTGCTTATTCATAAAGTAGTCACATAAAATTAATGCTTAACAGCTTGCCTTCATTTTGTTTTATCGCGTTAGAAGTGCATTCTGAGAGCATGATGAAACGAAACTGGAAATGTTTAACAATGATAAAGCGATTGTAACCTTACTGCTGCACATCTTACTGGATGAATCACTGTTGAGGTGTGCTGTCTTCTGCATAGCCAAACCTCAACAGCTTACTCATGTCAACAGGAGCTGGTTTCTTGTCAAAGGTTCTGAAAAAGCAGTGGAAATTATTATTGTTTTAAGTATAGATTTCGAAAGCAGTGTAGAGTTTCGTCCATTTTTATTACACAGATACTGGCATTAGTGTGTACTTGTTTAAGATAAATGGATTAAAGTTAACATGGGTTAAACATTACACAGTTACGTGTAAACGCCGACACTGTCTCCCGAGATAAACTCTGGCTACTGATTAAAGAAGTTTCCTTTCAACAAAGCACAGACACTCATGATAAACTGCCATTTCCAAAATGATCTAGTCTTTGTCTTTATCTAGTCACCAAGTAACTAAATGGAGAAAGTCATCCAAGTAACACATCATCTGAAAAGATTTCACCAGAAAGAAGTAAAAGAAAAACCCAGTTATGAGTGGTTAAGGATTTTTACATTTTTCTCTTTTGTTTTGGTTTTCTTTTAGGACCACAGAAAGAAGCTGAAACTGATGTAATGTGTAGATTTTGTTTTGATTTTTCTTCTTTTTTTAAAACTTTCTTTTTGTTATGAATATAGTCCTAACTGTTTTGTCTCTGCAGCGGTGAGCAATGCATCCTTTGGAGTTTTGACATGTCATTGACATTTTCCCAGAGCTACTGGAACACACAGCTCTAACCAGCTGTAAGCCAAAACAAACAGTTGGACGTCCACACTGTCCCAGAAGCCATTGCACTTTGTTCTGCTGTATTTGATCTGACCCTGCAAAGTGCCCACGAGCTTTTCTGCTTTGTCATCACAACATGGGAGTTAGTAGAATTTACGAATCTGACGACTTATGCCAATTACTGTTTGATTTAAATGCAGCTCCAAGACATCCTTACAAAAATGCCCGTTGACTATATTAAAAAGACATTAAACATGCTAGTTTAATGCAAATATTTCTGCAAGCAGCAGTCAGGGAATCTTTCTGTACAGTGCTTGAAGTATTCATACTTTTCTTCCTCCATTTTATCACATTACAACCACAAACAAATCTATTTTGCTGGGATCGTATACAACAGATCAGAACAAAGTACCGTCGTGTAACTCTGGAATTACACACGTAAGTTACAATGCAACGAATGTGAAAAGGTTTAAGACTTATTAAAACAAAAAGGATACAAATAATAATAATAAAAAAAGCAAAATGCCAATGCACAATCAATCCCAATCAGAATATTATTTCAACAGCTGTGTCAATTGTACCAGAAGCGATTTGTATTGCATCAGTAATTATAATCAAACTGGAGGTATTCCTATTCAAGAACATAAAGCTATTGCTGCCTAAAGAGCTCAAAACATTCTTTCAATACTTTGAAGCATAAATTAGAAACATGTAGGTACCTATTAAGTCTCAGTGTGGATGTTACATAGCAACAGCTGAACTTCTTACTTCTTTTTTATTCCAATAAGTATTGAAGCTCAGTTACTTCTCAAAAGTAACAGCTTAGTTTGTTTATGGGAGTGTTAGACGCTCCTAACACAAACTTCAAAAAAGACAACAGCACCCTCTTGTGACCATACTAACTTACGTTCTCTTATACTTGTTGCTCCCATATTTATTGGAAGTCGGCAACTTCTCCATCTGGTTGCAATCAGCATCTGGTTCCTAAAAACAGAATAAAGTTAAAGAATATTTGTGTTGACAGCATGGCAGTGTATATCTGTTTTGAGTTAAGATCAATAAGAAACAAAACTGGGCCAAAACGTGAACATATAATGTCACATTACATCATGAACAGTCATAGTGCTTAGCTTTAAAGTGGAATAAACAAGCTCAATTAGTACAACTTACCCCATGTGATTAATTACTACACACCTTTTCTTTTCCACTGCTGTCTTCGTCATCTTTCTCTTCCTCTGGTGAAATGTCGTCAGTCCCAAAGGGAGCCTCTAGTGGTGGATAGGCTCCAGGGTTTTTTTGCTGGACGCTGTAAATTATTCCCATGGAACAAACAAGAATAGGACACAAAACGTACACAATTTAAAGTTATTTTTCAATTGATACAAGTGAAGTTGTTTTTAAAAATGGTTCCTTCACACGTTAGTGTTTGTTTTTTTTGTTTTTTAAATCACAAATTAAACAAAATGTAGCATATGAGATTATTTAAACACCTCGGTGTAGTGAGGTCTCCCGACTCAGTGCAGAACCAGTCTGGAGGTTTGTACGCATTTGGTGTAAAAACATTTATGTCCTCATGCCACAAAAGCCCTGTTAAACCCCAAAAGAGCAAAAAATAAGGTGTTCATTTGTGGTAATGAAAAGCGAACAAAAATCACGATTGTAATAAAGCAAATAGGATAATTCTACCCTTATGTCCTCCTTGCTTTGCAAGTTTTACATAGTCAGAATCGCTCTCCAGCACTGCAACTCTTCTCCCTCTGAGCTTCTCCTCGCGTGGGGAGCTAATGGTTGGAGATAGTCCAGGGATCTGAGAGATGTGCCCATCTTGTGTTTTGTACCCTGTTCTGACACCTGTTTTAATGCACACACATAGAAACAAACACACAGAAAACAGTTACAACATGACCATCTCATCCGCGTAACCTCAACCCCGCGAATTCAAATGAAGTTTAAAGTATAAACAGTTGTACTTGCCAGATTTCCCTGGTTGATCATAGGTACCCGAGAAAAGTAAGGAATTTCTGGAGATAATACAAACAAACCCGATATATTAGCATCATGTCGGGTTAAGCACTGTTTATCCTAGCATAAACACTGCTAGCATAAACAGTGTTTATGCTGTTTATCCTAGCATAAACATTATTTATGCTAGGATTGGCTATGTTTCTTTGTGCTAGGCAAGAAAAGGTTCGTTTTAACCAACCCTCGTTGTGAACACAAAACAACACGTAAACTGTTGACAAAGCCAGATAAAGTCCATATTCAAGCATAGCTTCGTATCACTTACTCTGAATTCATCGTGCAAGCGGTCAAAAAGCTGTTGCACCCACTTTGTTTGGAAGTTTGTGAACTCGTCTCCATAGAAACGGGTTTCTCTAACAGCTGCTGCTCGGCAATGGAAGCTGCTGATAGAGAACTGTTCACACTCTACCGTATCTTTTTTATTTATTTATTTATTTATTTTTTTTTATTTTTTATTTTTTTTTAAGACTGTAGTTATAGTTCAGTTCAAAACGGCAGCTCGTTTCCCCTGCGAAAGTGATTAAGAATACATGTTTTCTTTGAAATAGAAAACATGTTATTATTATTCGCTTAGAGAAAAACAGCTGGAGGTTTCAGGGCAGAAAAGACTATATCACTCAAAGAGACAACAAAAATCAAACTGAGAATAGCGATTAAGGGAACAAGGAACAGAGGAGTTTGATTAAGTGACTGAAGAAAAGCTGTAGGAAAATATGAACTGAGGCACAGAGGGAGAATGTCTTACTAACTTGGAAACACAGGATTCAGGAAACTGGGTAAAAAATTAAAACTCAAAAACACAGAATGTATAAATAAATAAATAAATAAATAAATAAATAAATAAATAAATAAATAAATAAATAAATAACAAAGAAACAAACAAAAACAAGGGGAACAATTAGAACAATGAATTTAAAAAAGCACTGAGTATTCAGAAAAATAAAATACAAAAGAAAGAAAGAGAGTAATAAAGAAAGAAAGAAAGAAAGAAAGAAAGAAAGAAAGAAAGAAAGAAAGAAAGAAAGAAAGAAAGAAAGGGTGAAAGAAAGAAGGGAAATATTAAAGCTATTTAATCCAGGCATAACATAATTGATTAATTCATTCTACATATGTTTTAATGACTAAAACAATGCTTGAAACTAAAATGGTAAGACAAAACTTTCCAATCAATTTAGACAGGCAGGGAAATGTTCAAGCAGAGAAATGTTTTTAAAAGCTACTTGACTCGAATCACCTCTAGTGTCAGGTTTGTGGCCCAGGCAGTTCTTGAAGCATGGAGCTTTTTTTTCTTCAATCTTGTGAACATGCGCAGAGCAGCCAAAGTCCCTTTAAAACCTGGGTGTCAAGTTGCTTAGTAAGGGACGGCAAGAATTTCCTCTAGTTTCAGTATAAAATCCTAATTTTGGTGTAACTTTTTAACATTTTTAAAAAATTCTTACAGTAGTAAGAATTTCCTATTTGCCATTGGGCTTAGTTCTAATTTTGTATTGTCTGATGAGAGCCTTGGTCTTATTTTTCTTATTTTTCAAATAAAGAATTTTTATGGCAACATGTTTGTTGTTGTTTTTCTAAACAAACTTTGATAAGTATTAAAGTACCGGTAGTAGTACCGTAGATACTTTTCTGCTGGCATCAATATTTTGTAGCCTACATCTTAACTGTTTTCAAATACTGAGGAGAAATATGATGCAAAATTACACTTCAATTCTCACATGCAAAATACCTTCTTAAAATTCATGTGTACGCAAGTATAAATTGCAATTTTCTTGTATAAAAGAAAATCTTAGAAATAAATAGAAACAATATTTCACATTAACATAAGTGAAACTGTTGGCAAGCGCACCTTATTTGCTTTTGCGGGTCTTCTTTAAATCTCTCGTTGTTCAGTTAGAAAGCCTGAAGTCAGTGATATGATCTTTGCCTATCATGCTTGTTAGAAGTGATAGTTTGAACATCCTCCTTCTCTCTCTGCTCTTTGGTCTTGCGCTGGTCCCATCGTAAAGCCTCCTTTTCAACATCTCTGGGATTTGAGGTCAGAGTTGAAGTATTTCTTCAGCTTTTTAGGTGCTAATCAGCTGCTCCTTGTTGTATAAACAATACCTTGTTGTCACAGTTATATGTCGTTGGTAAAAATAAAACAAAACTAAAAAAGTAAGAGAAAAAAAAAATCATTCCAGCTGCTCAGCATCCAAAGTCAATGCAAATAATTGTCCAAAAAAGTAATGCCTCATTCAGAAACATTATGAACAAAAGCCTAGAAACAAAACAAATCAGAACTAAAGTAACAGAGCTACTACAACATGCTGCCACCTTTAATGGCAATTCTAAAGAATCAAAAAATTATATGTTAGTACCTTATTTTTATTGTTCCAATTTTTCTAAGCTTATACGACTTGAACTCCAAAACCGATGGAAGATAATTTAGAATTTTATTCTGAAGAGCATTACCGGAAACACATTCGCCACAACTCTGACTTAATGATATTTTTCCCCACACAGTAGTAAGTCCCTGCAAGGTAACTTCCTCCACCAATCCTGGCTATTTGCCGTGAAACACCACCGCTGGAGTACGACTCTTGAAGCCCCCCCCGCCCCCCCAGGATTGCACTGACTGTCTGTGAAGAAGAACCGGTTTGTAAAATGTATCTTATATTGGGTTCTGTTCTCGGAGTCAGCACCTAGTGACTTCGCCAGTTCTTCTTCTCTGTAAATTGCAACCAGCGACCGACGGATGATAATGTTGGCGTCATGAAGACTGCTTTCCAGACTTTGGAAAACAGATCGGGTTTTGTCGGTGGATCCTCGGGAGATGGCAGAATAATTGAAACGGTTACCGAATCCTTACTTTAAAGCACTTTGGAAAAATACCTAGAAGGTAAGTTTAACTATACCGTTTAGAAAATAAAGACTACTACAGTGGAAAAGTTTTGTCTGTTTGCTCTTAGAGGTTTCGCTGTGTCTCAGCCCTGCTCTGTAAAACCCCCTCCCTTTTTTAGCCACACAAAAATAAACGCTTTCAGTTTTTTTTTCTGTTATCATTCCAGACCTCCTGAACAAACAGCTTAATTACACATGTCACACGTCCAGACATCTTTTTTTTATTGTTAACGTGAATGCCTCAGGCTGATGTTATTCGCTGATAAACTGGGTAGGATGAGCGTCAGGCTCAAAGAATGGAAAATTGTGTCTGCTTTTGCAGCTGCCAGAGATTTTAAGGTTCTCACTTTCATTTGAAGACTAGATGCAGCTTGATGAGACTTTGTTTGAGTTTTTTGTCATGCAAACTGTATTTCTCAAAGGGTCGTTGTGGTTTGTGTCCCATCATTGCATGTTGAGCGATATTAACATCACAATCTCAGTCCTGCAGGAGGGGGCGCAGCTGAAATCACAGTATAGACTGAAACCACAAATCCAGTCAAGATCCCCAAGTATGCTTTTAACAAACAACAACAAAAAGCGATAAAGTAGCCAGGTTTATTATCGTGCTTTAGGGACAACCTGGTCAAACAGGAAATGGTTTTTGATGCATGCAGAGGCCTGTAGGCTTGTTGATGAGAGGGTGTAAACTTCATTATAAGGGTGTTAAAACTGTCTGAAAACACTCGGCAGATAATTGTCCTGAAGATGTGTGAATGATAATGCATCACGTTTAGGTGCTCCTCTAGTTTCTGCCTCCCTTATGGGTCATGTTCTCTGGAAGTTTGAGCAGAATGACCTTTTCTTTTCTCTGTAACTCAGTTAATTTTGTGGTGACACACCTGAAGGCATTAGACTGATCTCACCTTAACAGACTCACTCATTCACCAGTCCATACTTAGGAAAACCTCTTTTAATGCTTGATCATGCAAAGAGCTAAATGTGCCAATCACCTGGCACTAATGTGAAGCATCAGAGCAACTAGAGTTGAAGACCACTTTGCTGAAGTTTAAACATCAGAATGGAAGGGGGTGGGGGAAAGGGATTTGAGTCACTTTGAATGTGGTATGCTTGTGGGAGTCAGATGGACTAGTTAATAGAATTTTAACTTTTGGAATTTTCATGCACAATCATATCTCATGTTGATGGTCCCAAATTTCCTATTAATATCAGAAGAAAAAATTCAGACTGATTCTTTATGATAGAAGGACAACAAAAGTTCAAATCAATCCCTGTTACAACTGGACTAACTTATTGGGTGGAATATTTTGTGGGATGCTATTTTTGATGTAAACTCTGCTTGTAATAATTTATTTGGCCAGATGAATGGACTTGCGCTGCCATTTCTGCCCACATCTGATATAGAGCTTCTTGCTTGAGTTCTCAAAGCTCAATAAGAATGTTGACGACATTATGATGGTACACTATTGATAATGTCCAAATAATTTTCAACAGTAAAACTGCAACATTCTTTACATTGTTGACCACTGCTATAACCAAAACAAAATCAAAGTACCATCTCTGAACACTTAATATTTTGGCCCTTGAATCAGATGGTCTACTGCTGCAAAATATCATTTTGGGGCTGTCATCCAAGAAAACAATTCTACAATCTGCACAATATCTCTAAACTGGGACAATAACTGGATGAAATGTTCTTGCCTGGTTTCTATCTTTATGACTGCACCAATAAGGTCAGAATTAGATGTAAACAGGAAGAAAATCTGGATCAATCCTGATTTGGATCAATGATTCAGGCTCATGGTTTAATGGTGAGCTAGCTACCTGGCACATTTTTAAACAGTCTGACTATTGTCAGATATATTCACAGTGTACTCATCTTCTCATGGGTCTTTAGAGGAGGATAATGCTTCAAGTCAATAAACCCAATCCATTTCCAACTAGTCTCATAAATATGGCTCCAGGGAACACCACAGTCAAAGATCCTAATCTAATAGAGCACCCATGGGATGTGTTGGAACAAGATATTCACATTATGGATGTGCAGCAGACAAATATGCAGCAACTGCATGATGATATTATGTCAGTATGGATCAAAATCTCAGAGGAAGGTTTCCAACGCCTGGTTGAATGGGTGCAATGAAGAATTAAGTCGATTCTGAAAGCGAAGGGTTCCAGACTATTACTAACAAGGTGTCTCTTAGAAAGCAGCTTGTGAGTGTTTTCACATAACAAAGTGTTTCACTTTCAAAACATATATAGTCGCCATAACTTAATGTAATTCAGGATCAATTAGAAGACACTGCCACAAATCATCAGCAGGTAAAAGTACTGAACTTGTAGGAGTCAGTGAAGTAACTGAAGAAGCTTTGGCAGGGTTTAAACATTCAAGTTATTTGTCATAGTCCCAGCTGCCAGTATGAAGTGGCACTTGGCAGTCATGTGTTTGTGTGGTCTGGAGAATGTAACCCCATAGCTGACCAGTCACTTAGATCAGACTTCTTTTCAGTGAGGCACTTCTGTCTTGGACTCTGGCAGACGGTGGTCAGATCAGAAGACGTCAGACAGCCTAGATTGGAGTGTGGTTCAACTTCTTGGTGACCTTTAGTTTTATTTATTTGTGTCTCCATTTGGATGAGTTAAGACTAAACGTTTTGCTTAGTTTTACTTTCTCTCCAAGCTTCTTATTTTCTGCAACTTGATGTTGTCTCTCTTGAAAAGACAATTTAAATTACCCCATGCTGGTTGGTATTGAGTCAAATAACTATATGACCATTATAATTGATGTATAGTTTTTTGAAGATTTGGAAATTTAGATAAACAACCATTAGTCCTCAAGCTAAGGCTACACCATTATTGTTGTTCATTAAGTAATTCACATTACACAATGAGCATTTTTGAGACTTTTGATGCCTTAATGCCTTCGACACGTTTCTGATCTTAATGGGTACATTAATTTACAGTATTATACATGATAATGGGCATCTACAGTCAAACTATTTTGTAATACATCGCTTCTCAGTTTAATGTAGGAGTCAACAATTGGTTGGTCCCACTCCAGTGTTTTAGGGCCTGTGTCCTACATGTTTTGGATTTGTCCCTGCAGGAGTAATCCAGTTCTACAAGAGCCTGCTACTGAAGCATTCTTCTGATTCAGGTGTGCTTGAACACGGAAACATCTAAAACATACGGGACGGTGGCCCTTAAGGGTTAACTTTGAACACCACAGATACACAGTGTTACATTCCAGTTGGACTGGTGTGTGATGTCTCACCTGTAGATATCTGTAGTCTTTGAGTTATAAATTGTCCAGATATGGGTAGAGGTGAACACACTTGACAGTATTTCATAAAAAAAAAAAAAAGACAATGTTCCAATTTTCCTGAGATCTTCTTTGTCTGCTCTGCTTTTAGTGACACCATTTTTAAATTGAGATTTATTGCTTTGAATAAGTATCTTGGTTCCCAGAGCTTGTGATCTAAGAAATTCCTGGATTTGTTCATTTGACCATAGAAGGACCTGAAAAGTCCTCAGGATCATTAGTCTGCATTTTGCAAGTATTGCAGTTAGCAAAAATGAGTCATATATGTGTCCTTGTTTGGAAAGTTATTTTATATCTGATTAGTTGATGAAGAAAGCTGTCCATCACTTAAATTGTTTAGAGATTTGTGACATAAACAAAAAACACGTTCAAGTTAATGTGAAGTCCATGTGAATTGTTTGCATTATGCAACATTCTTCCCTAGTTATTGTGAATTTTAAAACCTTAGTGGGTTCACTACACATAGGAGTGCTCTGCATCAGTGGGCTGACATACTGAGTTGTTGCCAGACTTAACCCCCTAACTAATCTGACTGATATTTATCTAGAGATTTATCTAGAGATTACAGCTGTCATGCAGGTATTACCCTGCCGGATTTCCCTCCGTCATTAATGTATCACTCTGTGACTTGAGGCACCCCTGGTGAGTCATGGGGAATTCACCGGAAATAAGGAGGAATTTAAACACACTAAAACATCAATGCAAAATCTAAAATATGAAACAATTACATTTGAGAAATTTTACTGAGAAATAAAAGGACCAAATGTAAATTGTCTTATTGAATGAGCTTTTTATTGAACAACAGAAACATAAATTGATAAGATATGACTGATCCCTTCATAAAAATGAACTGAAATGACTCTCTCCTTTAGATATATAAATGCTTATGGGAATAGCATTTATATGCTCAGATGTACTTGCAAGAAGTTTTTTCTTAGTCAAGATTATTCTAAAGTATGTATTAAAAATCCCCAGAGAGCGCCAGCTCGGTTATTTAAACTCCAGGACTATCTCCATTAATTGTACCAAGTTCCCGTTAATTACGGTATTATGAAAAGTTTTCAAGTTTCAAAATTGTGGAAATTTTGCAGCTTGAAATTCATTGAAAGGTTGTTAAATTAATAAAGTGACTTTATTAGTTATTATACAACTGCGGTGCACCTCTCTATATGAAATGAAAATATCTTTATACGGAACACAGTGATTAACCTAATGGATTCTCATGCTCAACCTGAAGATATTTTTTCTTTTAGCTCAAATGTTCATATTTTGTTGAATCATTAGCCTAGCTTCTTGTTTGTTGGGAATCCCCATCATCCTTTTCCTTGTTATGGCTCCCAACCCTTTCTGGCGCCTGAGAAATCCATACTCTCTTGCATTGCTTGAGCTCTTCCGTGTGACGGTTGCAGAGCGTATAATTTTCCCGTGGTGGTCTGAAGAGTTTAGAAAACAAAGTGAGATCGGCATCCTATTTTATTTTTTTGGGTGAGCGGATCTAGATTTCAGAACACAATCACTTCTCTGTACCCAGTCATTTGTCCGTCATCGGCGACGGGAACAATGTGCAAGTGTGGCCAGAGTGCAGCATGAAGCTCTGCAGACTTCTTGGAGATGAGTTTTTGGGGATGGGGATGAGTTCGTTCATATGTATGTAGGTGTGTGTGTGGCATCATGTCTCAAAGTCTGTCATTAACAAGGCAACTGCAGTTATGAGACCAAGATAGACTGCTTCAAATCTGAGCACACGTCTGTGGATCATTGCTCTTCAATGTAGGTGGGTCTTAAGCTGAAGTTGGGGAGCATAAGGGAGAGAGGAGAAGCTGTAAGTGTGTGTAATTCTGTGTGTATGTGAGGTTATGCAGGTGGGAGGTGGAGGCTGAGTTAAAAAAAATAGAGAGCAGGGTTTGGCCTGGAGTCTAGGATAGCGACCTTGCTTCACTTTTTGTCCCGTTTCTTGTGCTTGTGCTGACTTATGAGAAACTTTGACTAGCAACAGACCTGGCATCAGATGAGGCAGCAGACTGCAGAGAAGCACAGCATGTGGGTTTTGTTTGCTTCTGGTGTCCAGCTTTTTAGAAAGGGGCCCTCTGTCTGGAGCGTTATTTTTAGTAAAAAAAAATAAATAAATCCTCAAGCCTTTTAATAATCATCAGCCTTATGCAGCCCAAACGGATCACGACGAGGAAAAAGCTGTCTGGGACTTGCGGGCTCTGCGCTTGCAGTGGGTGGCAGGGAGTTAAAAAGCAGAGAAAAGGAGAATGGGACGAAGGGGCTGCCTCTGTATATATGCCAGATTTTAAGTCTTGTTCCACTGGTTGGTGTTTAGGAGATCACCCTCGTTTTCTCATCTGGTGGCTCTCGCACAGACTTATTGATTTCCTCCTATTCTGTGTACAAACGTGGATGAAGAGCAGTGGAGACAGGGCGAGTTGAGGCGAGACGCTGCTGTCTGCACAGATGCGCACCCGCATAGATTTGCAGTGCTAGTGGCTCCTTTTCTCTCCACAGCCAACCCCAGACTACTCTGGAGACAGTCTGCAATACACATTTTATAAGCCCTGCACTCACTACAGTGCTCTTGTCTTATCACTCTGCTGTCAGAGGGAAAAGTTATGGCTTTGTTTTAGTTGCTACATCTCCCTGATTTCATTTCCAGGCCCCACAGGCTGTCTTGTTTGGTGGGGGCATTTTGTCTACAATTTGCAAATAATCTTCCATCTTGTACCTGATAAGGTATATATTCATGTCGATCTGTTATGAGGGTAGAGTGCTCTAGCTGCTAGGGGCATGTTTTAGAGTATGTCCATTTTCAGTGTTTATTTTTTTGGATTAGTATTTGGAAGGCATTCTTCTTATGAGACGATGTTGGGTTCACAAGAAACGGCATATATACTTTCTTTAATATATCATCATGTCACCTTGATATTTGAGTCAGATGAAATTAAATAGAATTTCTGTTTTGTAGAAAGGTGAAATTAGTTGGACAAATGAGACTTTACGAAGGTGTTGGAAGTCAAAATGATGTCGCAAAATGGATTCAGGTGCACAGGATTATCCATTAATAGACTAGGATTTTGTTTTATTAATACCAACTTTAGTATAGTCAGTTACTAGTTAACACAGTACTCTTAATTCTTACACATTTCAGTGGTTTAACATGAAGATTTTTTTTAGTTATTGTCAGACATTGGTTTATAGTTTGCACATAGGAATGAAATTGTGTATCCAGTTTCATGGGCAATATGTTAGTATAAGTGAAGTGACTGTAAATAATGTCCTCACATTACATTATTACACTTCCAATAGTGTTTCTTTTTCAGTGGCTTGTCACAATTTAGGAGGGTAAATAAATTGCTTTCTTTTTTTCAGAATTAACTTTTTAATGGACTTTCATAACGTAACATAACCTAAAACTTTTAGCTTCATTATTAGTCATCTGTATTTATGTTTGCCTAATTAGATCTAGCTTATTTACAGCATATGACTAGTACTCTAAACAAAATAAAGTCAGCATTGCTCAAATGTTTTAGAGCTCAGATCAATGTCCAGCCTGATTCTTGAGTATCTGGTAGAACTTGTAAAAGACATAAGAGAATTGATAAATTGCTTCAAATGTTCAGGAATGATATGTGGTTGTGCTCCTTGTGTTGCAAGTATAGCCGAATAATTTATCTCTACAGATCAGATTTATTATTTCACATTGCAAGACTTATGAGACACTCATCTAATATTACATCCACAATAATAGTAATTGCAGTAGTTTAATAACATTGTCTACTCCAAGGAGGAAACAAAGTAATGGTAAGTAGTAATACTGTGACTTCTCACCAGAATACCAGTTCAGTTTTTGTAATATGAGAAGATGGCCTATCTTCTCCTCATGATATGAGTCATTGTTTACTTTATCCGCTGTGTTTGGCGCCACCCTCAAACTGAGATTATTATGGCTTGCTTGTACACACAACCTCAGTGGACACCAAATTTTGGGTTTCACACAGATGTGTGAAAAGTAGAGCAAATTAGAAGGTATGAATTAGGCTCAGGTCTTCTCTTGGTAGAAGGTTCTACACTGAAGAGTGTTTGTTCTGTGACTTACTGTGCCTCTGTAGGCTGCCTTTATCCAGTTTGAATTTCGGAGTATTTTACTGCATGGTTACCGTTTTGCGCTGATGAAGCTGAACACCAAGCAATTCTAGTCGCTAGAGGATCTTCTAATGGTTCTCAAGTGGAAGCTATTATACCTACAAAAAATTGTTAATGAATATCATTTCCCTGTTAGATGTGATCTTGCAGTCATTTGGATATTATCTGGACTTGACGCCTGAGAAGTTGGGTTGGTAAACAAAGTACAAAGCTTGTTTAGACTACTGCAGTTTTTTTTTCTTTCTTTTTTTGTCACATCCTGCTACTAATAAAAGTTCAGGATTTCAGAGCATGTGTGAAAATGGGAGTGGAAGACATTTACAACTGCCCTCATCTCTTAGAAGTCTTTACTCTCGAAAGGCAGGAAACTCTGCCGGCTATAAAGGCTAGAGTGGCAGCAGGATGTCAGAAGAAGATTCAGCCACACTGATGCACACAGTGGCATAGATGCATTTATTGTATAGTTGCAAGCTGTTTACCTAGTGATTATCAGCATGGTGTGGCCAGATAGAACATAACAACCAAGGCTTATTACTTCTTGCTGCTATTTCACTGGTTTCTAAAGGAACATAATGTTTAAGTAGTACACCTTGATGCAAATCTTTGTGTCCTTTTCAGTGATTCATTGCCCCCAGGCCAGTGAATCTTGAGGGCTGGCCATTTGCAGAATGAATGTCTGTGCATTCCTCTTTTGGCAAACATGGCTGATGGCCTTAAAGACTGTATTGGCTGTTTTTAGATGTTTTGGAGGGTGTGTGAAAACGGTTGTCTAATTGCTATGGTGACAACTGCATTGAAGGCTTGTTAAGTGAAGAAAAACCTTCAATAATTTCTCTCAGTGAATTTCACACAAAAAAGGCCGTGATGAAACTTGCAGAAGGAAAAACACTATTTGTACAAGAATAAAATGATATGTGCTGGTGTTATTTGAGAGTACAGGAGTTAAAATACTGTTGAACAAGCTTTCTGTATACCAGACTCTCCTTGTCTTGGACTTCTGAAAGCAAACAAATCAGATATTTTGCAATTCCATAAGAAAAGATGAAGACTCCACATGCTTATCTGCTTTGCAGTGGGGATTGTCGGTGTTGTTGTTGGTGTGTAGGTGGTTTGCAGGGTGGGGCACCAACGAGGAGAAAAGTCACCTATTGTCTCTGAGTACATTTGATCTAGGGCAAGTACTTTGTATGTGTGTGTGCAAACACCCCAGGCAGCAGTGTATCCAAGGAACAAAAACCTGCTATGCTTCTGCCTGCTACAATTAATTCATGAGTGACAATTGCACATAAGCAGGGGGCCATTTGCATTTGGTCTCATTGCTCTGCTTGTGAAAGAGGGCTACTGCTGAGAAACTGAAGGGCCATGAGAGATGGAGCCTGGCCAGGCCTGATGGGGCACTGCAAATTCCAAAAACACTAAAGTCCCTCTTTCATTCACTACTTGATGGGACTCTTGTCCTGTGAACATGTGCTTCCAGAGGTTAAAAAGCTCCATGTTCTGAGCAGCACTGTGATGCTTCTGTTCATAAGAACACTGATGTATTAGTCTCAGTGGAATGGCACTGTGGTGTTTTAGATTGGAGATTTTGATTATGATCTCTGATCACAGCAAAACAACTGGTGGATACAGGGTGATGACGGGTGGGATATCTCCCTCCATGGATAAAGAATGCTTGTCATCATTTGAGGCAATCGTTATGCAAAGAGATGATGGTTATATTCTTGGCAGATCCACAAAACACTTCTAGGTTGAAATGAGGAACATTTTTGCCATCTCTAAGTGTGAAAGGACTGATATGGCAAGTGGGGGGTTGAAATCAGCCTACCTCTGTTGCGCCCCTGACTCAACAAGTGAGGTAATCTGACCCTTGCTTCATTTGCAAGGGTCAAGAGATGCAAGTCACTTGCTGACTTGTATATATGCCGGTTTGGTGGGTCGAGGGAGTCTTGGAGGGATCAAATGTGCCTTGTACAGCCAGTCAGGAACACTAAGAGATAGAGGAAATCCTTAAAATGTGGCACTGTTTAAAAGAAAATAATGTTCTGCAATAGTAAGAGATTGATTACCAACTTATTTGCAAATACAATGTAAGCATTGTGCCCAATTTCACTCTATATTTAAATTTAACACATCTTGACCATTACTATATAAAGAAACAGCTACTTGCCTTTATAACTATTTTAATTACTGATTGTTAACCACATCAGTTTTTCTGATGGTATGGTATTTCTGATGGTATTTTAAACAAGTTAATATTTTTGAAGATATTACTCCACATGTACTCTGTACTCTGATTCTGAAAAAAGATTTTAATATTCACCCTTGGCTAACTTCCTTCTGACCTTCTTTAGGGTTTAGGCTCAGGTTGTTTACTCTTTATTTGTAGTTTAGTTGCTCCCAGTGTTGTATTTTTGCTTGGCACAGAAAGGCGAGCATGTTGCTCTGCCATGCTGTGGTGTGGATATGAATGCGGCCTGTTGCAAAGAGTACAGCTTTTGCCCTCAGGTTTGCATTACACCCACATCCACCTAGGAGAGGACCATCTGTGTGTCCCTGATGGCATGTCGGCTCTTTGGCTCTCTGGTTGCAGGTCGGGGAGGCATAGCGACAGGGACACGGACAGCAGGCTCTGCATTGCCCTGAACTCAGCCTGTTTCTTCCACTTGCCGCCCTGCGGTTCGCTGCAGTCTTCTCGGTGCCGGGGCTATTTGTGCCATGGTAACCGTGCCAGCCTGCCAGCACAGACACAGATTCCACCTCTCGTCTCCCTCTCTCTGCCAGCTTGATGACTCAGCAACTCCTGCAGGGGTTCAGCAGCCTCCCTCCTCAACCTCGGTGATGCACCATGCTCATCAGACAAAGTAGTGTTTTGTCATTCTCTCATTGTAGCTGACCTGAATACTAAATGCAGGGTTCCTATGCAGTGTAAAAAAGTATGGAATTTGATGTCAGTGCTTTTCCAGAGTATGGAAAATTCCAAGACTTTAGTCACTATCTCATCGTCTTAATATTGTTCTGTCCTTCCTCTGTAGTATCCTTTCTTTTTCCTTGGATATTTCCTTGCGACCTTCCTCCCGTATGTCTGTCCTCTTTTTGTTTCTTCCTTTCTTCTTAGTGTCCTGTATTTTTTGTTTCCACCAGTAATTTCTTTCATTGCTGCAACTTTTCCTTCCTTTATTTTCTTGTGTCCTTTGTTCTTTATTTGGGTTTCTTCTTTCTCTTGTGTGTCCTTTTTTCTTCCCTGGTTTCTTGTCCTTTACTTCTTCCCCTCTCCTATGTGTTTCATCCTTTCTCCCATGTGCCCTTCTTTGCTTATCACTATCCTTCCCTTTCACAGCTCCTTTCTTCCTCTCTTCCTTGTATCCTTTTTACCTTTGTTCTTTCTTTTCTTCTTTAATCCCTTTGATGTATGAGTCAGTTACTTTCATGTTTTTGGAGATATATTTAAAGTCTGCCTGGACTAAACATTTTGCAGAAATTTATATTGAATCATATTATGTGATGTTTTTAAGATGACCTTATGCCACCAATGTAAAGTTAAGTTAGGGAATTTATACATTAACTTGTGTAGGATCCCAGTAAATGGACTAAAATAACAAAGCAGCCAGCCACATGGAACTATTTGAGCTCCTATGGAAAGCTTTTTCAACCATCTGTTGTAGGTAATGGATGATGGTGTTAAGATTTTCAGGAATGTCTAACATGTTTCTAATTCATCTTGACTGCTTTTTTAGGTTTAGTTGTGCTAACAACAGAATGTGAAAGGCATGTGTAATCATCTCTACATAATCGCTTTAAGCTCTGCTCAACTTCTTAGAGTGGTTCTTATGAAGACAGCTCTCTCTCGAGTGGGATCACTGTAAGGAGACCAGGATGAGAAACATGCCGTCAAAAAATATGAGCTACGATTACTTTTAAGTCTCTCCAGTAGCACTCAGCGGGAGTGCAGCTGTACCCAGTTTTGTGTGTTATTGAGATATTTCTTGCTGCTGTTTGAAGATTAATTAGATTACGTTGTGCTGAATTGTGGTCTGTCGCCTCTTAAACTCAGTTCCAAGCGTGGAAGTCTTAAAGGTTTGTAAATAATCGCGAAAATACTTGTCCCAAAATAACATTTTTGAGCTGGTTAGAGTGCACTTTATTAAACAATTTCCCATTCTCAATCTTTTGGGTGTATTAAAATGTCAACCAAACTGTTGAATCAATTAGAGCTTCAACTCTTCTGGGAAGGCTTTCCATGCAGATTTAGGACTGTGTTTTTCTGGAATATCTGGCCGTTCAAGCAGAAGTTCATTTGTGATCTCAGACACAGATGTTGATGGAGAAAGTCTGACTCAGAATCTCCTGTTACACTGAAGCGCTAGAGTTTATCTTACTGGGCCCGACTTCTAAATAAAAAGCTTTACAATATAAACCCCTTCACACCTAACTTTACACATGACAATCCACCATGACCGGTGCCATTCTCCTGGCAAATGTCGATTCATTAGTCGTCACTGATCTGGATTCCAGTGGCGACTCAATCTGCGGTTTAGTATTGTACTATGTGATGTAAGGCTTGGATACAGCCACTAGCCTCTCTACACACTGTTCTTAAGCTAATGTAAAGACCACATGAAGTTTAGAGGTCTGTAGCTGGTGACTCTGCAGACAGTTGGCGACTTCTGTGCACAATGACCCTCAGCATTTGCTTAGGCTGATCTGTGGCTTTCTAAGTGGCTGTCATTCCTAATAATGACTTGATTGTGGCATCTGCTCACTGCACCATGCTGGAACTCACTAAATGTGTGTAGAAGCAGGCTGCATGCCTAGGTGCATAATTTCATACACCCGTGACCATGGAAGTGATTGAAACACCTGAATTAAGTGTTTTAGAAGAATAGTCCAATACATTTGGTAAAATAGTATTGCTATTTACACAATTATTACTTGTAAAACCTAATCAGTAAGAGAAATGAGCGAGCCCACCCTTGGCAAAATGTCAGCCCTGTGAGCACTTGCTACACAACACAGCCAAGGAATTCAATACACAGGAGAAAATGCCTGCAACACACAGTCACAGAGCGCCACAAAATGGTGTAGTTGAATTGCAATCAGTTTTGCAGATGCTAGCCCTGCCTCTCTCCTACTCAAGAATCCTTTTTGAGGTTTCCAATGTCAAAGCTGTTGGCCAGTTTCATGTTTCGCCTCAGTGTTACTTTTTGTTGTGCTTTTGATAAGCAAAAAAATAACAGTCATATTTTCCAGTCCTAAGCATTAATTCTTATATAAGAGTTGTAAGAACCTCACCAGATTAGATTTTTATCCATCTTTTTTTTTTTTTGAGAAACTGGATACATTTTGCTGGAGATGACTTGGACTGCAGTTGCACCAAGAACACCTTTTCCTTAAAGAGACATGAAGTTTTAGGACCCAAATTATCTATAACAAATAACTAATTTGTTATAGTTTATTTAAACCAGTGTGTAATTGGAAGAAAGGAACTAGTATCAAGGGTATTAATTTAGATCCAAAAGCCTTTTGGCCTTTTCTAACAAAGAAAAATGTAATGAACCATTTTCTGTCTGAGGCTGTTAAGTGGAGACACAAGACACCATGATATTCTGCTCTCTGAGGCTTATTTATTTTGTGATATTTTTATTTTTATATTTTTCACCAGAGATGCACCCAGTAGGCTCTTATTGGCACATACGATTTCCTGGTTTTGTGTGTGGTTTAATGTGCAAATCGATCAGAGTCAAACATGGAAACATTTAATTAAACTGGAAATTCAAAGCAAATGTCTTGACAAACTGATCCATTTCTTATAAAATCCAATTGTGTTCAAAGCAATCCAGACCTGTCCCATACATGCTATTAATTAGATTCAACTCTTACTGTATACAACCCAATTCAATCTGGTTTATAAACTGATGCACTCAAGTTCCGTCTATCACATAGTGCCATTTGCTAAAAGGCTGTATAAGCAATTGGGAACACAATTTCTGTTTTATTGAGGACACGTCTTGACACAGAAAAACAAGGCTATGAGTACTTTCTATAGGAAAAGGATGAACAGAATGAATATCTCATGCTTCATCTAGAAAAATTACATGACTCAACATAGAAGCATTTTATCAAGGGAACATTCCATTGTTCATTTCTTATTTGTCTTTCCAAAGTTGTTTACGTCAATATTTTTTCTGACACCCCCCAAGAAAGAGGTGCAGCTAAAGGCAGTAGGACTGGACCTGGTGTACCTTATATGGAAAGGAAAAAAGCTGAGGACAGTCTTTAGGCAATTTCCATCACTGGCTGAATGAATGACCCCTCACTACTTCTTCAAAAGGCCTACATAGTTCTGACTGCAAGACAAGTTTAGTTTCTGTGCAAACTTAAATGGGCACCAGTACACCCAAGTGTATTTCCTTTTTTCCGTTTGCTATAAGACGAGCCAATAACCCCACTTCCCTCCCCCTCCCCATAGCAGGGTGTCCTTCTAGCTCATGTCCCCCCTGGCACTAAAGCTAGACGCTAGACCTCCCCCTCCTCTTAGTTTACTTCACTGACACAGGCTGCCTCCTCCCACATGTCTCTCTCTGACCTACTGTCCTCTTGCTGCCCACAGGCCTTACCTCCTCCTGCACTCCTGCCCGCTGTCTGCCCCCTCTGGCGTTCCTCCTCTCCCTGGTCCCAGGGGAGCAGACGGAGCTCCTGATTATCTCTGTGTGGCAGCCTCTGTTTTGTGCTCTGATTAAAGGAGCAGCATGTGGTCTGCGTGCAAGCGGCCTGTGCAGACGCCGCCGTTGGCCGATGCTAACATTACGTGCTTAATCATTTATGTCTGGGAGATGGGCACAAAGGCCTGGAGAAGGAGGGGTGGGAGTGGATGTAGGTGGTGTTGGGGTGTTTATCAGCGGCACAGATGCACTCAGGCACACATGTTGCTAAGATAACGTTCCCAGTGCTTGGAATAACATGACCAGGGCACACTCCAGGCCATGTTTCCACAGACTGTACATGTTATCTTTATAAAATGAGCAGCTTCAGAGTTGACTTCCCTCTCTTAGCTTGTATCGGCCGATGAAACTGGCATACTAAAGGCTTCACAAACTTAAACCTAGACGCACTTTTTGCATCGCTAAAAACACTTGAAGCTCAGCAGGACTTTTGCAGAAAATGGCAAAAGTGAGTTTATGAGCAACGTCAGTGATTCAATGCAATCGGCTGGGTTTCCTTTGATGTTCAACATGTTTTTAACCAGTTGGGTTGGCATCAACTCTTTAACTGTCACCCCAAATACTGTCACATGCAGGTCAATGGGGACACCAGCCCTCGTGGCAGTTAAAGGGTTAAAAAATCTAAGCATGACCCCATTGTTTTATAATTAGAATAACTATAGAATCACATTATTGAATTAGAATGACTGCATTGAAATTACTTATCAGGAGTGGGCATCTCCAGATACGTCCACCAGATCTGGGTGTGTTTTTGGTCCAACACGCCCGTAGCAAATGAATATTTTATTAGCGGGCTTCTGCAAAAAAGGTTCAACCATTTAACATATTTGTTGGAGCAGGGACACACAAAGTATGCAGGACACTGGCTCTTGAGGATTGGAGTTGGCCAGTCCCGAACTATACATTTTGGTTTGTAGACTGCATTTGTTAATTTATTTGTAAATTTGCACTGTCTTAATAAAACTGAATTAAAGTGAGTGGAGGTAAGTAGCAAAGGTCAATAATCTTTGCTAGGTGTGTGGGACAAAAGGGTAGGTTAAGAGTGTAAGAACTCTATTCCTGCTCTGAAATACAGTGGTGGCAGTAGAAATGAAAAGGCAGCATATTAAGGCATTTTCCAAGAAGTTAAAGCTTTCACACAATCAAGCCTTCTAGATGAACAATGACTCTAATCATCCCGCCGAATTAAAGGCCTCGACCAGAGTCCCATAGAAAATTTGTAGCCAGAGCTGAAAATCTGTCCAAACAAGGTGGCCTGGAAACATTACACCAGTTTGGTCTGGAAGAATGGGCCAAAATTCAAGCAAACTTTTTGGAAGGATGCCCAAAACATTTCACCCAAGTCATACAGTTTTGAAGGCAACTCTACCAATTACTTAGCAATTGTATGTATTCTGGCATTTAGCAAATACAAATAATTTACCTTAATTAAATGAAAAAAAGGCCTACAGTGTTGGCAAATATCTGGTTTCAGCTGTGAAGGCAACTGTTCACCATGTATTTATTGTTCTGTGTGACTTTTGATCCTTCATACTCTCCAGGTAAATGATATTATTCAGGAAACCTTGCTGTCCTGCCCCCAATCCCACTCCCCCACCCCTCTTCTCCTCACTCTTGCCTCACTGCCAAGTAGCTTGTCCCTCCAACACGCACAGACATCCACACACCCCTCTCTCTCACAGAGGCAGCCAATAAGAGAGCACCAGTTTCCCCATTGCTTGCCACTCAATGCCTTGTTGCCAGGGCCAACAGGAAGGCATGAGACCCTCTTGCTTGAGCATTTGAAACTTGGTGTTGACTTTTTTTTTTTGTGAAAGAAAGAAAAGGTCTTCATTTATAAAATTGCGTCTTCTAAATATGTCTAGGCTGACAGAATGATCAGCTCTTTCCCACTGAAAGAAGCTAAATTTAAAAGTACCAAACTAACCCTACATTAGCTAGGTTTACATGCAAATTTTCCCTTTTTTTTCAATTAAATAACAATGAGGTTTTCATTGAGTGTTTTCCTGCTTCTTTCTTTTAGGTCTACAATGACAAGAGGGGCCTTTCTTTGGTTTCTGCTCGCCCTGGTTCTTCTCTGTTCCTGCGAGGACGGTAAGAATTTTGTCTTGAAGCACATCAGAGCTAAAAGACCTTCAACTCTAACAGTTAAAGCTTCTTCTTTTTCCTCAGACACAAAAAGAAAGGATCCAGTTGAAATGAGTGGTTGTGCTACCTCTAAATGCAGAGTTTTACTGCACTGTCACCAGAGTACATACAGTCTTTTCTCTGTCGCTCTTCTTTCTCTTGCAGCATACACCAAAAAATCACACATTTTTCTTCCCCCTTCTCACCACCCGTCTCTTAGTCTGTCTCCCTTTCATCTGCTGTCTGGCACTGTTATTTTAAACAGCTGCAGTGGATTGCCATGGAAAGTGCTTTTCAGAGTGGCAAACCACTCGTTTTGCCCATGTTTACAGCACATTCACTTTAACCAAATCTGGAAGAAGGATAAGCAGAAATCGTTCATCCCGCAAAATCAAACAGGCTGTTTGCCTTAAATGGATGGGTTTTTCCATGCAGGATTTTCTCTAAAAAAGATGCAATCTGATGTGTGGTGTAAATGTTTTTTTGTTTTTTTTTTTTCCAGGTGAGGACATCGTGAGAGCTGAATGTTTATGTGAAGGACCGTCTTGCAAGGGTGGGGAGAGATGTTTTGGCTGGCAGTGCTTTGCTTCTCTCTCAGTGCTGAATGGAACGACAGTCTTTGAGAGAGGCTGCGTTGTTGAAGGTGATGAAGATGGGCCGTTGCTCTGCGGACAGCCACCAACTGCGGCGCTGGTGGTGAAGTGCTGTCACGGACATTTGTGCAACATGAATGTCTCGGTACAGTTCCCAGCGAAAGGTGAGGTATCATCCAGTCTCTGCACTGGAAATATTTAATTTCCAATAATTTTGAACAGTGCTCCATGTGATTTTTTTTTTTTTTTGTCGGATTTCGTTTTGTCTTCAGTGACATTTATGAACTGTTTTTTCTAAAAAAATATGCTAGCTAACATAGTTCTGTTGTATCACCACTTGGCTGAACGACATTTGCTTTCAAAACTGGGTCACTTCTGTTGAGCTACCAGGATCCCCCAATCATCATCTATTTTTCTAGTTTTACAAGCTAAATTCAAGCTTTTTTTTTTTTTTTTGGCTGGCATTAAAAGGCCTGAAAAGCTGTTTTAGGGACAGTGCTGTGTAAAATCGACTTTACATCATGTTATAATATTCCCTCATCAAAAACATACCTGGAGTGTTGCCTTGACTCTTTCATGCATGTTTGAGAAGTTTCTTAATCTCCTGTGGAAACTATTCAGCTGTATAAAATGCCTGGAGAATTGAGGTGCAGCTCCTCCTCTTTTCAAACCACAGCTCCTCCTCTTTTGGAGGCACAACTCTTCCTCGGAGCTGCAGTTTCCAAGCTGCAGAGCTTCTGCATTACACAGCACCTCTCCCCCACGACTCCCTCACTCGGGTCCTTCAGGTTAGAGATTATGCATAATATCTGGTAGTGAAGGATTGTCGACATATTGCAAATGTAATGTAGTTTTTTTTTTTATTTAGCTTCATAGGAAGCTGAAATTTAGTCGAGGCTTTGGTTCTTGGTGCCCCTGCCCTTTTTATCTGCAACTGCCAGTGTGAAAACCAAGACAAAAATACCCTATAATAAAATATACTTGCATTAGTAACGTGAAAATAAATCATGATGAAATGCATCACATTCAGTTTTTACAGTATCAGTCACATCCTCCAAATAAGGCTTTGAATGCCAGATTTATTACTTTATTTCCTGAATTGGTGAAAAAAAAATAAAAAATCTCAATACGTTTTTTTTTCCCCCCCTGATTCTCTGCTGCTAATAAATTGTATTGTTTTGTCTCTAAGACAGCCTCCTGGTTTTCTCCTGGAACTTTTCACAGTGCTGGATCATACAGAAAGAGGGATCTGTGACCATTTGCATTGCATAATCTATTTACATTGACCAGAGTCCAGGTACTCATTTACACTCTCTTCTCTTCAGAAGATTTAAAACCATGGCCATTTAAAACCTGCAATAAAGGACTTACTCCTCCTTTTTTTTTTTTTTGTTACCACAAACAGCTGTAAAATCATAGTTGGACCAAATCTGTTACTCTTAAATCTAACAAAGTATGGACTGTAGGACTATTTTAAACTGATATGAATGAATTATAATGTTGAAAACAACTTCAGAAAATGACTCCATACTTCCCTTGTAATTACTTTTTACCATTTTGAAGTGACTTTACTTGGCTTTTAAACCACTGGAAAAATAATCTGATATTGATGTTGGATTCGTTTGATTTCCTGATTGTTGTCAGAAGTCTGGTGTCTCAATTTGCAGCAAAGCTATGTTGAGGGACGAGTTTTATTTTTCTACACAAGCAGCTATGCGTCATTGTGAGGAAACGCAGAAATGAAAAAGTCTTGATAATATAAAAGGTTCAAGGGAATTGAAAAGAATGTTCAAAGCGCATAAATGTATTGTGGCTTTGGTGAGTATTTCTGATTTCCCAAGATAAACAAATGTTTGCATCTTCTTAAAGACGTATTGTGTTTTCACGTCATATTGATTGTCCTTAGAAACAGGATCACATTCAAATCACATTCATGAACTAAAGCACGATTTTTAATGTTGGTTACATTTTATTTCATAGAAAATTGTTATGGCTACCAGTAAAGATTAGTGGTTATTGTTTAAAATAATCACTTTAGCATTAACACTGATATCACTTATTTTGAAAGTCTAAAACATTAAAAAGTGTGTTTTCTTTCCCTCTAGTTTGATCTGTTTTAAGTGTAGGATTACAAATGGGGAAAACATTTAAAACTAAGTGGCGTCTAAAGCAACTGGCCAGCACTTTCCACCCACATGTTTTCTGATGTGAGTGAATGCCATTTAATTGAATGGGTTAGCAATGGTATTGCTCTAATGGGTTTTTCTCCTATCTGTGTTTCCTCTTATCAGATGTCGAGCTGTCTGCCGGCAGACCAGTCCTCCGAGACCAGGAGTGTGTGTGTGAGGGAGATGCGTGTGAGCACGGCCGGCGCTGCACCGGCCAGCAGTGTTTCTCCTCTCTGAACGTGACGGACAGGGCTGTCGTCCAGCGGAAGGGCTGCCTGAGGGACGACGAGGAGGGCAGAACCACCTGCGCTATGGCACCCTCATCGGTCTATGTCGTCAGGTGTTGCCAGGGCCATCTGTGTAACATGAACGTCACGATGCAAATTCCAGGAAAAGGTGACTTTGTGCACGCTGGCTGCTGCTCACCACTAACCTTGTTATGTAGCATGCAGAAGATTTTCTTGGGTAGTTTATAAATAAAAGGAGCGGAACTTTGTAAATTTTATTGTAATTTTTTATTTTTTTTAGTATTAAAGTACGTGAAAATAAATCCTTACATGCTGCTTTTTCCTTCTTAATTTTGCTCATAAGGGGAAAAGAAGCTCCTGAGCGAAGAGGAGCATGAGTGTGTATGCGAGGGCAGCTCCTGTGTAACGGCGAGTCGCTGCTTAGGCCTCCAGTGTTTCTCGTCTCTGACCGTCAGCGGTGGCTTGCTTGTCCATCAGAAAGGCTGCTTCAAGGCAGTGGAGCAGAGCACAATGACCTGCAAGACGCCGCCATCCAGGGAGCAGATAGTCGAGTGTTGCCAGGGGCATCTGTGCAACATGAACAGCACCGTGAGCCTTCCAATCAAATGTACGACAACGTCCGGAATGCTTCACAAAGTTCAGAGCTCTTAAAAGTTTTCATTTGATTGCGCCTCACCTGTCTTGAAGGACAGGTTTCTGTGATCTAAACTGCAAATTGGATAAGAAATGTTAAGTTTCAAACATCTGGGAACTATTTCCATCCAGTTCAATGCAGATTACAATAAAAAAATAGACAATAGGGTAACTATTTTAGTTATATGTAGAAGTTACAACACCAGTAAACACACAGATAATGGTTTATATATCATGTGCTCAGAGTTGCTTTTTAATATCCCTTTATCAACTTTGAACATCTACAGACTGAAATGTTTGCCAGTTCTTGGTAAACGGCTCAAACTGAGTCATATTTGGTTGTAGAGTTTTCAAACCTTGCAACAGATGCTCCATTAGATGAAGGACTGGACTTTGTCTAGGCCATCCAAACACTTCTATGGTGTTTGGATGGATTTTTGGATGGGGTTCACTTATCCTATCACTAACTCTGACCAGATTACCTATCCCTGGTAAACTAAAGCATCACTCCAGCTTGATGCTGCCACCATGTGTGAGTTTGTCCTCACACAGTGTTTGTGTGTGATCTTACCAGAGCATCTTATTCCATAAAACATTCTCTATACTTTTCCATTAAAAGCAGATTTATGAATCAGAATCGGCTGTATTTGCTTCTTCCACACTTATGTACTTATTAATTTTTCTGTGTCAAAAGACATCGATTGTCTCTTGAAGATTGTAAAAAATATTAAGTAACGTAAAAATATGTATGTAGACTCATTTAGTTTGTGATATAAATTCACATAATCTTAGGGAGTAACCTTTTCTGTGTTGCCCTTTATGTATGAGTTGTTAGAAATATGAATGATCATAGTAAGTAGAGTTCTAGGTGTTTTCCTTGCTAAGTGTCACCCTGCCTTCTCTAAAAGTTTGGCTAAAGACTGAGCACCCAGACAGAGTTGCTAGTTATGTGTATGAAGGAGTTCATTATGTGAGTTGGGTAAAGGGGGAACATTGTCTGTGCTGAAGGAAGAGTGGAACACTCTTCTTTGGAAATTATGAATGGTGGTCAGTTCATTCTGATGACTTGAATTGATTCACAATGTGAGCTGAATATGATAGAATACCTTTTTAGTCTATTTGAGTTAAACCCCTACACATCGAAGTATTACTATAATACTTAAATGTCCACCCAAAACTGTCTGAAAGGACTATATTTCCTGGTTTTACCAGAAACAGATCTTGTGTCCATGCACACAAAAATCCACTGTAATTATATTCACTTTTCTCTTTTACCTTGCAGTCGACGAACTGTCCAGCCACAACGTGACCACGCTGACGATGGCCATTGTGGCACCCATCATTGTACTCATCATCCTTTCCGCCGCCGCCATCCTCGTGTTTAGACGCATCCACCGCAACCAAATGGAAAGGCTGACATCACGAGACGCCGAATACGGAACAATAGACGGACTCATAGCGTCTAACGTGGGGGAGAGCACTCTGGCGGTATGTATGGCATAATGCTATGGAGGTAACCCACTTTGATGTGTTTGAAAGGAAGAGATTTTAGATAATTAAACCAATAAATTTTAATAGTTATCTCAATAGAATCACCTATTCTATCGAGGTCAAAACTGGCATCAGTCAAAACTGTCTATTGCTATATAAAGCTACACAGTATTTCAAATCCCAACTGTCCTTGTGAATGTTAAGGACATTCCTGGGTGTTGGTCTTTGTCAGAGGGCAAAGTGACAGTTTTTACTTTAACATGACAACAAAAAACAGCTGACTTAAGAGAACTTAACATGTCTTCAAAGTAAAATTTTTTGGGGGGAACCCCAACATATGGCTTTTTCAGAAAGTTTCAATTTCTGAAAAAACCTCAGAGAACTTTCATTGTCCATCATACACCAACATCATAATGATTGCTGAGCTTTTCTTTAGGGATCTGGCTTTGAATTTAAAATATGGCTTCTCTGTTTTTTCAGTAATGGATGTTTTCAGAGTCTGATTGAGGATATAAATTGCTGTTTTCTTAGTTCACTTCTCTTCTGATTAGAAAATGATTCCTGCTTGCTGTACTTGGATATGTAATCTACATAAACAAACATTATGCAGAATTTTATGTTTTCACATACTTTGATTAAGTGGAACTTTTGCCTGCTGTTTGCACACACTGTTGACATAATAGTGCATAATAGGTACTTGATGCATAATAAATGCCTTTTTGTGGAAGTGTGGTTTAAAATTTTGCTCTAAACTATACTTTAAATATGAATTTTAAATCCCACCACCAAGTTTGTGACTCTGTATTAAGACACATTTTTCTCAGATGTCGTTTCGTTCTCAGTTTACAGGACTGAACATCTGTACCGGTAATGTTTAGGTCTTACACGAAGCAAGGCCAACATGTCTTCAAACATGATTCAACAGTGCACGCCACGACTGAAAGCTGTGTACTTTCCTGATCGTAATCTCAAAACTGTTTTTCTGTCAGAGGGGGGGAAAAAATGGTTCTGCATGAATATTTGTGTGAACGCTGTACTCGGGAGAGTAGGGGGGAGCAGGAGAGTGTTTTGCATCGTCTCAGTCATTTTTTTTTTCTTCTTGCTGCCGACTCCTGGAGGAATGTTTTTGCTATTTATTTTCTCTCCACTCAACTGTGGATTGTGCGTCTTCCACAGTGTGGTTTGTGTGTTTGAGGGCTGCTAAACTGATCCAGAGTTTAGGTGGAGCCCTGTGGTTAGCTTTTCGTCTGAAAAACGACTCTGCGGAGCATTTAGTGACTCATACAAGGCAATCGAGATGAGCAGGAAAAAGTCAAAGTTTAGTCTGTGCCCAGCTACAGCCTAATTAAAACCTTCCATGATTAACTATCATTTTGCAAGAAATATATTCAGTTCTTATACATGTTTATACCATCAATCTACAACAACTTGCTAAAGTATTTAGTTATTAAATTTATTTTTTATTTTTTATTTTTTACTCTGGTTTTATGTGGTAGACCAACAGAAACTAGTGTATTTGGAAATGTATGAATAATGTAAAATGATTTCCATAGTTTCCAAAAAAAAACAAAAAAAAAAAACACTTTGCTCTGATATATCTAAATGCAGTGGTGTATTTTTTCAGTTTTCACACATTGTTTTTTTGGATTTTTTTTAAAATTATTTGCAAAAAAATCCACCTGTTAGATTTTTTTGACATAGAGTATATTTCAAATTCAAATGAAAATGCTGCTTATGAAACTAAAATACTTATCAAAATACTGCTTGATACACTGTTGGCTTGAGCGCTGTTCATTTTCCTTGTTGCTAATTGGTCGTACCCCACAAGAGCATAGATGAGGAAGACTGTACCAAGACAGTTTCAACTGTGCATATTAGGGTGTATATGGTGTTTGGATTATTAAAATTAGTAGTGTTTATAAAGGGCCCTCAAGTATTCGTAGTGGTTGTGGTCATCTGACAAGTTTGGTCTGCTGGTAAATCGACGAAGATATGGATGTTTAAATTTCTGGAGCTGGCCAGCAGGGAGAGCTTTGGACCATCAATTATATGGAGAAGCATCAACAAAATCTACAGCAACTGTGTAGTTGCTGTAGAAATTGTTTGACCGTTACCCCAAAAGATTTGGGATGAGTTTGTGTGGCTGCATAAAAATGGATGGCACACTACAATTTTTTTATTTTTGAAAAATCTTAAACCTCGCATCATTTTCACTTCGCAGCTAAGTGCTATTTGGTGTTGATTGATCACATAGAATTAGACTGACGTTTGACGTGATGTGACAAAATATTTGGAAAAATACAATTCTGCGCAGCACTGTGTTTTCTTTCAGTTCATTTGGCAGTGAAGGGCCTAAATATGGAGTCACGGTTCTTCTGCTTCAGCATTGTAAAAAAATTCAAATATGCTTGACTACCTGCCCAGCCATCCTCCCCGACAACAACAATATTGCACTGCTCTGATTGCCTTCTGCTTACAGGCCTGGCCCTAATATTACCTCCTGAAAAATCTTTTTTTTTTTTACCCATTTCAACTTTCTGCAGCTCTCTGCAGAGTAAGTCATCATCTATTTTATGGTCCCAGCCTTGCATTCCTGTGTTATGATTCCAAATTGTCTCTCAGGCAGCTCTTGCATTATGCATCTGTTTATCTGAGCCATCACTTGTCTCTGTTTTCAATCTGTCTAGCCCCCCTCCCCTCCTCTCTGTTCAGTCATTTGTTTTTGCTCAGCAGCTGCAGACTTTGCAGCTCTGCACTGCCCCCCTGTGGCAGCCTTTCGACACTGTGTGCAGTGTAGACGAGATAAAAATAAAAGGATTAGCAGCATTGCGCCTGTTTTGGAGTCTGGCTCTTGGATTAGATAAAATCTCCAGCGCCCACACCAGTCACTGAGGAGGTGGTGCCTTCTCTGTTGTTTACTCAGCAGGGGGCACTCTGCATCTCCAGCACACACACATTTCTTACCCCACCCACCCACACACACCTCCCAGTCTTTTGTAGGTGCCACATCAAAGACGGCTCGCGTGTGTTAATCCCCATCTGACTCCCAGATGCTCTGTATTTCATCATTTGCAGTCCTGAGCCTCAGGATTTTCTTTAGGGCTGTTTTCATCAAAATGGCTTTCTTACCAAATTATACACAGGCTCGCACTAACATAAACAGCCTCCTAACCCTGTATGTTTTTGGGCTTTTCCAGGATCTTCTGGATCATTCCTGCACTTCAGGAAGCGGCTCAGGACTCCCGTTTCTCGTACAGAGGACTGTTGCTAGACAGATCACTCTGAATGAGTGTGTGGGTAAGTTGCAGGTCAAACACTGTAAACTTCCTCTCTCCAAATATGGTCAGTTCCTGCAAAACTGAACAATCTCTGTTCATCCTCTCACATTATTGATGTTTAGACAGGAACAAATCATTGATGCCTTTATCAAATAAATTGTTTCCTTGCACCTGACGAGCTTGTTTGTTTTGTCTTTGCTGTTCTAAGGGAAATATTTTTATATTATGGTTCTAGTAGAAATAAGGAAATAAAGTATTATTTAAATTCTTTAATGAACCTATCAGTGTAGGAGATTAGTTTTCCTTTACAGTACAAGCTTTTCCTGGTCATCTTGGTGACATTTTTGTTCTATTGAAACCTCACAGAAATTCATTTGTGGCCACTAGAGGGCAGAAAGAATCTGGTGTTCACATATCCTACCAGAGTACAGTCGAGTGTTCATCAACAAATCCTTCAGCTTAACACAGATCTTTACTTCTACATTGTTGCTGAAGAGGCTAGTGTGCATTTTAAATCTTTCTCCTCTTGCCGTTGTCCAGGTAAGGGCCGTTATGGTGAAGTGTGGAGGGGTCAGTGGCAGGGGGAGAGTGTCCAGGAAAATCTTCTCCTCCAGAGATGAGAAGTCCTGGTTCAGAGAGACTGAAATCTACAACACTGTACTGCTGAGGCATGAAAACATTCTGGGTGTGTAACATGTTTGTCAACAACAAGGCTTTCAAAAATGCTGAAAATATTTATTTACAATTTTGTTTTTGTTGTTGTTGTTTTTTTGTTTTTCAAAAAATAATTGTGGTGTCTTTACTGACCAGCAATATTGTGTTTAGAATAAATCCTGCATGTTGCATAACAATCAGAGGTTTCATTTAAAATCTGACTACTGGATAATGTTCTGCTGGGAATTTCTACTGTAAAATAAAAGGATGTACTGGATCTGTGAGGAATTTTCAGATTAAAAATGTTCAGTAACCATGTAAGAAACGTAAAATACTTTTATGATAGCTCTGAAATGTAGTAGACATTTTGTAGTTGATGTAGATCACTGTTCTGCAAATGACTCTATGATAGGCATCTATCTTTATTTGTGAATTGGGTTAAACCTTTCTGAGCACTAAAGCCATATTTTGAATTTCACAAAACTGAAGTATATTATTATTATTATTATTATTATTATTTTTTTTTTTTACATACAAACAACCCAAGCTTTTCCTGTTAAAATAATTACAAACAAAAGTTTTAGAAGTCCTAATATATCTACTTAGTAGGAAGTGATCTATGTTGATTTAATAATACAGGAAGAGTTCACATAAATTTCATGTTATTAAAAAAAAATTCTAAAAGGCTTGAGAGACATGTTGGTAAACATGCATTATTTTCCTTTCTAGTGAATTTCTGGCATCAAAATATAGATTTCCTTGAACTGTATTTTATTTACTTGCTTTATTTACTTGTTTTTAAATTGGTCAACTGCTATCATATTTTCTTCCACACAAATAACCGGTCAGCTGCTTAAATATGTCTCTCTCAACTCAGGCTTCATCGCATCAGACATGACTTCTAGGAACTCCAGCACTCAGCTGTGGCTCATCACTCACTTCCACGAAATGGGCTCCTTGTACGACTATCTTCAGCTCAGCACCCTCGACGCGTCCAGCTGCCTCCGCATGGCGCTCTCAATAGCCAGTGGCTTGGCACACTTGCACGTCGAAATCTTTGGCACTCAAGGCAAGCCAGCCATCGCCCACCGAGACCTCAAGAGCAAAAATGTATTGGTGAAAAAGAATGGACAGTGCTGCATTGCTGACCTGGGTAAGAATATTATATTTTGTGTGAAAATACTGCACAGAAATGTATTTTTGCATCCAACTCAGATTTCAAATGTTAGAACTGTGTAAAATAGTCTTTCCCTTTGATGTTGTGGTGGGACCTGAGGGTTTGAATTTTAGTTTTTACTTAATAGGACTTGATCAAAGACATTTAGAGGGTTTGTGCATCATGCCGTTTGGCACATTATTGTTACAGAAGAGGTTGTTTGAATTCTAAAGCACAATAGTTTCAACATCAGCGCAAATATCCTCCCATGTCTGCTAAGCCATACTTGTTGTTAAATTAGAAAAACAAGCAATACTAAATATATCAGATGGCTCTTAACCAAAAACTCATTTGCAAGACCTTGGAACATTTAATCTGATGCATCAATGTTCCATTTCACAGATGCTTGAAGCACATCTAATTCAGCTGAAAGGCTGGGTTAGATGTAATGAATTTGGCTGTTGATGACGTATTGTGCTGTGCAGACAAACACGGTGGAGGTTGTTTGTCTCGTCAGCGAGTTGTTGTTGTGTTGAAGTACATCCTGTGTGCTGGAACAGGGCTGTTTCCTCTAAATTAGCGGTGTTTTTTGTTTAATTCGACTATACGAGCCCAGTGCGCTATCTTTGATATAGTCATTTAGGACTGGAGACCTCCCACTGACAATGCAGCAGGTTGTTGCCGTAGAGACACGATGTTGAACATTTTATTTTGGACCGTTTTCATTTGCAAAGCGTTTTCTTGGTTTTTACTTCAGGTCTGGCAGTTATGCATTTTCAAGACACCAATGAACTGGATGTGGGCAACAACCCTAAAGTTGGCACCAAGCGCTACATGGCCCCGGAGGTGCTGGACGACTCCATCCAGATGGACTGCTTCGAGTCCTTCAAGAGAGTGGACATCTGGGCCCTGGGCCTTGTCCTGTGGGAGGTTGCCAGGAGGACAGTGAGCAACGGTCAGTAGCTTCATCAAAACTTTTTACCTTCTGTAGCAGTGACAGTGATAAGCTGGTCATCAGGAAAGCAGGACAGCATAATGCAGTGGTTCCCAAAGTGGTGTGTAGGTTTATGTCTGGTTGAACGATGTGTGTGTACGGTTGATTTTTATTTTTTAGTTTTTTGGGGGTGGATTTTATTGTAATCTATAGGGGGGCCCAGAAGAAAATCTTTGGCCACCACTGGCATAATGGCAGGTTAATATGAAGCTATGATTTAGTTTAAATTGTGACGTGATGATCAATGAATGAGTATCACATTAAGGCCT
This sequence comes from Gambusia affinis, assembly GCF_019740435.1. Lineage (NCBI taxonomy): Eukaryota > Metazoa > Chordata > Actinopteri > Cyprinodontiformes > Poeciliidae > Gambusia > Gambusia affinis. The sequence continues at coordinate 17,426,881 of NC_057878.1, forward strand.
CATTGAGCCTCCATTCCACCATATTTTCTTTCAGATGTTTAGAAATGTTGGTTAGCCAAACATCATATCAGCAACATACTGTCTAGATTTTTGTTGTTTTCAGCACTTCAACACTTTATTGTGTTGCAATGAATTTATGTATTATTTGCCAAAGAAATTATTTAGAAAATAAAGAAGAACCAAATAACCATTCCATTTCTAAAAACATTTCAGTGTTTTTATAGGTTTCTAACAGCTGGACTGTTAGAAACCTTCTTCAAGGAGGAAACTGTTACCCGGGCATTTTAATCGGCAAAATGTCATGTTATCATGACATCTTGTCATCATAATATGAAGTGTATGGAGACCCCTGCTGTGCTGGTCTGCAGCAGCTACTCAGTTTATGCTAATTATGGAGTCTAATGTGAAGTTTTGTTTGACCCTAAAAACTTTCATTGACAAACAAAAAGGATCAGAAGCTGCATTTTCCATACTTCCACTCGTCCTTCTTGCATCAACCTCAGCAACCTAACTTTAGAAGACTAAATCTTTGTTGCAGTCATCAGTGAACCATCGATCAGAGTATTGTGACTTATGTATTTATTTATATTTACTTGCTTGCATCCTCTCCTCTACATGTAGGCATTGTTGAGGACTATAAGCCACCATTTCATGACGTGGTCCCCAGTGATCCCAGCTTCGAGGACATGAAGAAAGTGGTGTGTGGATCAGCAGAGGCCCAATATCCCGAACAGATGGTTCTCGGACCCGGTGAGTAACAGTCGAACAGTTTTTTCACTCACACATACTCATATTACAACGTATAACTTTATGCTGCAGCCATTGACAAATACACTGAATCATTTCTTCTCATCATCCAGACTTTAAGCTCCTTGGCTAAACTCATGAAGGAGTGCTGGTACCAGAACCCGTCTGCCAGATTAACCGCACTGCGCATCAAAAAGACTCTGACGAAGATTGACAACTCTCTGGATAAATTCAAAACAGACATATGAGCCTTTGCTTCAGAAGAAGAGGCCTTCAAAGACATCCAGAGGATGGGACATCTTATAGAAAGTCTGAGAAGATTAAAGACTTCATGGGTTTAGTGCCCTTATAGTGGCACAGACCTATATTTATTTTAAAAATGCTAGGCGGGACACATTTTGGCATCCAAAGATGGCTCATGTAGTCTTGGGGAAAAGGAAAACATCAATTCAATCTGACATAGGAGCTGGACTGTTAGAAACCTTCTTCAAGGAGGAAACTGTTACCTGGGCATTTTAATAGGTTTATTGTTTTGTGTTTGCTTTTTGTATCTTAGAAAGGCACATTTTGTTTGCCATGTTTCTCAGTTTGAAATACATCTGGACATAACCGTCTCACTCTTCTCTTTAGTTGTACTCTATTCATTTACATTATGGTACATTCATATAGAAAAAACCAGGCCAGTTTGGTAGCTTAATGTACATCTGCAGCAGCATTCGCAGTTCCAAACAGGAGGCGTCATCTTGTTCTAATGCGCCAACGTTTACTCTGCTGTAAGAATAAGTTTAATCTGAAATGTAACATTAAGGTGTACGGCTGCACCTGTGGTTCTTTTGCTTTCACAGATGTGTATCATCCATGTAAAGATACTCGGTTGGAAACAGTTTTGTGTATTATGTCAAATTTACAGTCCTATTTTTTACAGCTTTGTACACACAAATGCTTCAAGTTTAAGTAAAAGATTTGCCAGTTACTGCTGAATTTTCCAAAGGCCTGTAAGTAAGCCTGTGAAGCCTGTATTCTGTCTTAACGCGTGCATCGTTGTCCTAATGCGTGCATCGTCAAGTAAATGAAGTCAAACTTAAGCCTTTTTTTAATCATTTCTTTTAAATTTTATATCAATTAGTGATTTCTATTAATTAAACAGAAAAACGATGTCTGTCTCATTTGTCTTGATGGGGTTTCTATAAAATATACCAGAAGTGGGTTTTTTTGGGGAAAAATAAATGTTTGTGGCAATCCATTGCTGAGGAAATTCAGGAAGAAATTGGTGACCTTCACAAAACTTCAGGAACCCATCTGTTCTTTCATTGCACCTCAATGTTTTTAATACTTGTGAACCTGCTCATAGTGTACATCGGGAAAACTGACTTTCTGCATCAGCATTAGCGTTGCAGAAAGTCTTAGCTCCAGATAAATTTCTGGAATCTGGAGCTAAGTCAGCCCACTTTACATTCTTTAAGTCAATTTCAGTTGCATATAAATGCAAAGGAACATTATTAAAGCGGAGGGAAACATGATTAGCCCTTGGAGAACGTGGTAGATGGCTTTGTGGATTGGGTGGATCAACAACAGCAATTCAGTTCAGTCAACATTTATTAACTGGCATATCTTGCCAAGCAGTAGTTCAGTCAATGGCCCCTTTTGATGTTACTGTGGCCCAGAAAGATGACACAATAACTTCTATAAAGAGGAAAAAACCTGAATTAAAAAAAAATCAAAAGTAGCAATAATTTTACAAATGTGAATGTGTGAAGTTGTAGGAGGAGAAGTGATCATTAAAGCCTCCAGTGTGGAAGGCTTCCAGCCAAATACCCTCCATTACTATCAGACGTCCAGCACCTCCCCACAGCCGACGTCTGCATCTCACGTCTCTACGTGCCACAATATTCTTCTAAACAGATCCTTAAACAAAAACTCCTGCTAGCAATTAAAACCAAGAATTTTGGTTTTGTGGAGAGGTTCAACTGAAAGCTGGAATAAAAAAAAAAAAAACGGGGGAAAAAAGGTTGTTGTGTAATATTTACCTAGTTCCATATTTGTAGATTCATTCCAGCAACCTACGCCAGTGGCAGCATAACTACACTGAGTAGTACAGTATAACCTAAGTGGCTAACTACACATTTTGGAAAGTTTTAAGGCTCTTAAAAATAGACAAGGTGTCTGCCTCACAGACTAAAACTGGGAACTGGTTCCACAGGAAAGAAGCCTGGTTTATTCAAGGAAAAAATAAAAACTACAAAGCTATAGTTAACCTTGTGTATTTTATGTACCCTTGTCTATCACACTTTTTCTTTCCACTCAACTTTTTCTTAATTGCTTGAATACAGCATTTTGAAAACCAGCTTGTTCAGAAATAACCTTTCTTGGCTTATGCTTGTTGTAGAGGGCGGTAGTGTCGTTCTGGATAGCGATCCAGTCTGCAGGGTTTACCATGATTATGTAGCCAATCACAGTTATGTGAAAAAAATATATATTTTCCTTCAGTAACTGAAATTGGGATTTTCATTAGTTGTAACCCATAATCAAAAAAAAGTGGTAAGCACTTGATATGTATCACAGTCTTATAAAATTGAGTTTTACTTTTTAAATAAAATAACTGAGATAAATTACTTTCCTATCATATTCTAGTTTGCTATGTATCTGTATGTTCAAGCATTCAAAACTATGTTCAACCCCTTAATACTTGCATATAAATGGCCTAAAAGCACATTTTTATTCAGATTGTCAACCAAAACCACTCAGCACAGAAATCTAATAAAAGTTATATTTCTGAGTGATGACCTGCCAACAGCTTTCAGATTCACATTCATAAATGATCATAATATTTTTTCTGACGTAATCTGCCCTGTGCTCACTCAGATCAGAGCTTCATGGTTGCTTTATAGAAATGACTATTCTGGAAAAACTGATCTTGGTTTGAAACTAATCATTAAAACCAGTTATCCAAAGCTGTTAGTTGTATACTAACAAGATTTTCAGTTGAACTAATTTAATCTCTGATTTGTGTAAACAACAATGAAAACAGTCAACTTCAGAGTTGTTATGTGGCAAAGTGGAAATAGTTCAAAGTGCATGAGTACTTTCTGAAAGCATGGCAAAAGCATGTTTTCCGTTGTGCTGATGAAGAATCTCCTTTACCTCCCTCTCTCTGCCTGGCGACACAGGCATCTGCTGTTGCCGTGGAGTCTGAGCAATGCAAGCACGACTCTGGCCAGAAGTCGCGCGCAGTAAATAAGTGCAGACAAGTTTTGCAACAGAGTACAAGCTCAGCAAAGTCAAGTAGCACTGTCAAAGGTGGCGAGTTTTCCCTCCATTTCCACCCCATTTGGGCTGCTGACAGGAATTGCAACATCTCCTGTGGTGTAACTTGGTCTGCTGGCTGGAGCACACGACCATAGTGGCCTTGCAGAGCAAAACATAACATTAGTTCAGACAACAGAACAACAAAGCAGAAAGGAAGAAGCACACAGCTGAAAAGTGCACGTTTGAGAGAAAAAAAAAATCCTCATGAAACACGTGAAGAAAAAGAGTTATGAATTTGAGAAAATCAACAAACACATGAAGAGATCAGAAGACAGGAAAACATTTGAAAAATGTTCTGAAATCTTGACAATTTATTGTAACAAAAGAGCACAAAGAAACATGAACCAGTGGAAATGAACCACATAAAAGAATTTCATTTGTTTTTCCAGAGGTATTTCAATTAAATAGAAAAATATATTTTATTGTTTGTAATGCATTTTTATTATACATTACTATGAAAAACAAAAAAAGTGATGACAATTTATTTAGAAAGTTTAATTCAATTTTATGAGCCACAACCTTTTCCTGCTAATACCAGAGCTGTAGAATGAAGAAATCACTTTAACTGAACCTGCCTGATATGATGAAGTAGGCTAAAAGATCTCAAAAAGCAACGATGGCGAGATCCAAATCCAAGAACGGATGGCCTGCCGTGATTCCAGCAGTTTCTCCATCAATGTTTCAACCAGGAAGACAAAAAAGATCAAAAGCACAGCAAGACGTGCTTGTCTCAGTAAAGCTGTCATGACTCAACATGAGAACTATGAGTGAGTTTCAAGGTGTTTTAGACCTTGGCCTAAATGTGGGCCAAAACTAAACTAAAACTGACCTCCTGTCATCTTATACTGAGTGGTTTGTGTTTTATATATTAATTATTTTGGTGGCTATTGAAGTAAAATATATTTAACAAAAATATTACACAAATCACCAACATTTTCACATTAGGTGCAGGTTTTTAGGGATTGCTAATTTATAATCTTCACTATTTGTGCAGATGTAAAAACAAAGCCTTTTCAGATCACTCTCCATGTGTCTTCGTAAGAAAATGTCACAATTAAGCCATTAAAATAGTTTAATGATTACGTAATAATCATCAAAGTAACTTTTTCCATCTTTTTTAAGTCCTCGGCGGTGATGCAGGTTCATTTGATTATATTTACTGTACGTGCAGGCTGGAGGTAATTTCCATATTCATCAGGTAGGCAGTGACAGGAGGTGGAGGTGGACCTGCTGCAGTTAAATGGATGTTGCTGCACACTTTCACTCTGCTCCATTCACATGTCTGGATCGGAGGTCTGCGGCGGTAATCCTCCTAAATCCCGGTCAGCAGAGGCGGAGCAAGCGGCGCTTTGCCCAGATCGGTTTCACCGTGGCGGGTCGCGGAGAGTGCACGGACTTTCCCGTTTAAAAGAAACAAAACAAACCAAAAACACGATGTATATCCTGGTGTTTTCTGTAGAGTAGCTGCCTGTGGAGACGGTGCGCTCAGGAGGGGGAGCAAATGCGCCTCTTGCCATGACTGCTGCCGGGGAGCAGAGCTTTCAGGTGGCGTTGATCTTGTTGTGCGTCGCCCAGCTGACCGCAGGTAGGCTGCTTGTCTCCGTGTGCATCAAACACAGAAATAGTTTTTGTCGTTTCATGTTTTTTGTTTTTTTTTAACGGCTCTATAAAGTTTGGGTTACTGTAAATGGGATGATTTTGTAAATCTCAGACGCAATTATACATCACCAATTCGTCTGTGAAGTACTCTTAATAGGCTACGTGCACACCACGAACCCTAAGCTGTTTTTTCCCCTGTCAGAAAAAGCTTTGAAACTAAGAAAACAAAGAAATTTAATTACACTTTTATAATTAAGCTTTTGTTCAACCTTTCCCCACGTACAACTAGATTTATGTAGCTCCTCAAAGCACATTTTTTATTGTCTGTGCGTGTGTGAGGAAAGCCAGCATTTCATTTGATTATTAAATATCCTTTCCCAGTCAGCACAAGTAGCGTGATATATTCTGTACTTGATAAATTACAATGTCTTTGGGAGAACCTCAACCTTGTTAATGGAAGTGGAGGGCGTGGCTGATTAAAGCGTATTCCTGCAAACTTTTACCTAGTTTTCTGTCACAGATTAATGCTGATTGTGCAATAGTGTGTGATGTCTTTATCAGACCTGAGAGATTTGATCATCCATCACTAAGAAACTAATCAATGAAAAATTCACTTATTTATGACCGTTTTATATTTGTTGATGTGGGAATATGCATTTATAATAATAAAAAATATATAACGTACAGTGAAAAAACAAACTTAAATGCAGTTTTCATTGCACAACCTTACACAAATTGTCAACCCAGCCTTTAATTTGAATGCTTTTATTCAGTGTAATGTGAAGTTTTATTTTTTTAAATAGTTACTATTGGCAAATCTAGCAATCCCATCAAAATAAATATAAATTCATCTTTTTTAATTAAGATTTTGGAAGTTTATCAGAGTTTCGAAGATCTTCTAAGAGGTTCATAAGTTTTTTTTTTTCTTTTTTCACTTCGTTTCACATGTCATGTCCAATACTCTTCAAAACAGAAAACAGAAGGGAACATGCCATAAAGTCAGAAAACAGTGACAAGAAAACAGCTACCTGTTTAAACTTGTCCATATCTGCAGTTAGATACATAATGTAAAAGAATGTGAGCAGCTTCAACTGTGTCAAGCTGTCCCATCTCTGCTTAAACTCCTATAAATTGTTATTGTACTGCACATATTAAGGGCTATGATAGGGTGATTAACAAGGTTAATGATCCACAAACACAGAAATGGTTTATCAGGCACACAATCAGTCGTCTTCAACATATTGACAGCAGGAGTACCAATGACTGTGGCACAGATGGTTTTGTTAAAAGCAATAACTCCCTAACGTTGGATGTTACCTCAATTAATAAATGTGCTCAAATTAAAAGTTATTAGCTGTGAGATTTTGCCACTCCAGTGAAAGTATGATTTCCTTGGCCGCCAATAAATGCGACTGGCACTATATTTTGGTTTGCTCAGCTGTTTGAACAAAGCATCAGTGGAGCATTTATTTGAATGTCACCAAATTAATTGATGAGAATAATCTCTAGTTTCAGTCTCACCAGAGTTCAGATGTCACCACCGTCATAGTGTGATCTGATGAAAAACGAGCCAGAATGAATTTCCAACAGAATACAAATGCCTCCTAATGTCAGAAAAAAATATTTGTTGAGCAATCATCTAATAGTGTTGCTTCTAATAGAAGCTGCATTAGCAGGTTTTTAAAGACAGGAGTTTTATAACTTTTCCTTACTTGTCACTAATGGCATATTTGTTTCTATGACACAAATAGAGAAAAACAGCATGAGCTCAAGACAGCCGAAAATGTAGTTAAAACCCAAAGGCCAACCCACAAAAAGTAGTGATAGTAGCAAGGTCTACAAATTCACAAGGTAAAAATTTATATGGCTATTTGTTGTTGAGGAGGAAGAAGCCAGGAGAAATATTGTGCTAACAAGGAGACCTAACAAACTGGCACTCTATGGAGAGATTTGAACTGTACTGTGCCTCACCCAGTCTGCCTGTAATTAACCACAGTGGAGAATAAACAACAAAAAAAACAACAACCAAAAAAAAGCTGGAATCTGAAATACTTAAATTTTGACAGCATTCGGGTAGAATTATTGTTGTCACTCAGATGTGGACAGACGCGTCAGAACATCCCTCATCGCAAAACTACGTGACCAGAATTTTATTTCCGTGTACCATGCTGTGTTTGTGAAAGTCACTTTTCTCCACATAAGGTTGAGATTTACTCACTAGCTGTCAAAATGTTAGTCTGTCTCTTATAGCTCTCAAATTCTATAAGCCTGCTGCAGTTTGTTTTTTCACAAAGTGTCCGGCAACCTAAAAGTCCAGAGTAGCTAATGCTGCACATGAACCACCTTCTCCTTAATTTGACTCATACGTGGAGCAAATCCTGTTCCAGCTGAAGTTAATTATCATGCCTTAGCATGCAGAATTATCATTTGGAGAGAGGAATTATTTATTTTGCATGACCGGCATACATTTTGAACAGTGAGAACAAAAGAAAAGAGAATTGTGAAGAAAGCAGTTTTTCACCTGGAAAACCTCTTAAAGTTTACGTACCTTTTCATCAGCTTTCGATGGTTCCTTACCTTAAATATAAGATTATATTTGTTTCATAATCCTAAGGCAAAAATTGTTTCCAACAAAGAGATTGTTGTTGGTGATTTTGGAGAAATATGTTCACAAAACCAATCTGAGTGTCCTGCCCAGATGAAGTTCACACTCCATCCTATTTCTGTTTTGCCAATAAAGAGCTGCACACTCATTTGACACGATCCTGTTACAAAAGGTCTTTTTGGTTAAAAAACTAGATGTTCTCTGACTATTCCTATGTCATCATCCAAATATGGCAAAGCCCAGCTGTTTTAGTGGACATTCAAAAAGCTGTGTGAGTTTTAAGAATAAAACAATGGAATAGAGTTTTTTTATTCTTTAACTTTTTTGTAAATTTTGTTTTGTTTCTACTCTATAATTTCCAATGTTTTGGTTTGTTTTCTCCCACGCTTCTCAGTTTTCTTTGTGTTTGAAAGTAGTTCTCGTGATCCCCCTACTTCAGCCGCTGGCCGTATTCACTCCTTTTTGTCATTTTGGTTCACATATAGTTTAGTGTGTCACTAAGACAAACAAGGTGTTTCTTGACCATCAACGAATCCTTGACTCCTCTTTATGAAAATGTTGTAGCTTTCAGCAATGTTTTTTGCAAATATTTTCTCTCAACATGAGGGAACAGAAAACAAAAAAGATCAAATGGGCATAAAAAAGAAGCACATGCACATTCCAGCCAAGGTGATGGAAAACCAGAATGTCTATTTTAAGAGAACAGGGATGCTTATTTAGAATCAGTGATGATATTCTACGGGGTGGACTGTGTCCACAATCCACAAACAAAATGACTCAGACACCTTTGTCTTGTTTAGCTGAATCTGACTTCCTCAATGATTGGTTTTGCTTGTTTTAGCTCTATCTCTGGAAATAAAAGGAACAACAAATCTGCTCTGACTCAAAAATAAAATAATAATAAAAAAATTCCCAAAGAGGAGTCGTATAGACATTGCGAAGGAAAGTGTGGGAAATGCAGACCAGAGAAGAATTTAGGAATGAAAATAAGATGGGAGTTGTGCTGGCGCTCAACTTTGTTATTATCATATTATACTGTCTGAGGTTCAGTCAGGCTGTGGTGACTGTTTAAGTAAAGCTATAGTTCCAAACACAAGCATCACAGATATGCTACACACACTGTTTCCTTAAAAAGATATTGGAGTGTCTAAAGTTTTACACTGTAACCAGAAAAACCACAGAGAATGGTAGGCAGTATATTTAAGTCCAATGTATAGGAGTAGACTTGTGCAGTCGTAAACACACACCCGTCTGCCAAAAGTGAAGAGCAAAAAAATACAAAGTCTCTGTGATTTTAAAGAATAACAGTTTTTCACTTACAGAAACATAGCTGAAGAAATGGATGTTCTTGAGGAGCTTGTTACTAAGCAACTCAAAGTATTTACAATGCTGAAAGACAAAGCATTTGCTGCCTTCTGGATTTTTGTTGTTGTTTTTGTCTTCTTTTATCACATTTAAACGCTTCAAATCATCAAACTTTTTTTAGTGTAATTTAAATAAAACTTGACTGACAATGTGAAGTTAGCTAAATGATCTCAAAAAGTAACACGTTGTGGCCAATCTGAAGAAATTCAACCAGGAATGAAGGTGACCACAAAAGATGATCAGAAAAGAACCCATCACAACCTCTAAATCACTGCATGTCTCATTTGAATCAGCTCATTTCAGTTCTGATGATTGAAGTCTCACGTTTGCCTAAAAACATCTTGATGATCCTCAGGACTTTTGTCTTGACCGTCCCTCAGTGAAAATTCACGAGGCAAAGGTGAAATCGTTATGAAAGGTGCACATTTCTGTGACTTCTTATTTAAAGTTAAGAGCATTTGGAGTATTTCACGGGGGAAATGTAGTGTTTACGTTTTTCATAAGCTATTCAGGAATTCAGGTTAAAATGGTACGAGTTGTTCCACATGGTACTGGGATCCTTACAAGGTAGCAGGGGGTCAAGATGCAGGGAACACTCTGGGCAGAACTACTTTCCATCACGGGCAACATAGAAACAAACTCACACCCACGAGCAATTTGGAGACAAATTGGATTTGGTTGTGGAGGGAACTCAGGCAAACCCCAGGAAAACACGCAAACTCCACGCATGCAGGCCGTGACTGGAATTTGATTCTCGACTTCCTTGCTGTGAAGCATGACAACTGCATCGCTCTTCAGTAGAGAATAATTTCTCAAAGTTGTAGTTTTGAAGGGAACTTGTTCTGCAATGCAAACCATAATGCCTGTTGTAGGTGTTCTCTTTTCATCACTTAGTACTTTCTTGTGTTCTCATTCAGCTCCTTTGTTGTACAACGTTGTTTAAAATCTATTTCATATTATTAGTTGAGTGAACTTGTTTCCAAATGCACCGGGCTTTTATAGATGTTCTTTTGTAGCAGAAACCAAATTTTGTTCTGATAGAGACATGAAAGGTTTCCTTCTTGTAATTCTTGCCTTAACGGTTTGCACACAGAGAAACACCTCAGAGTGATTAATCCACCTCAGGGTTGCAGTCAAACAGTAAATTTAGATGGTGTTCCTCTCAATCTAGCCAGCAATTTTCTGCTACAGTTTTAATGGTCTTGCTAACTTCAACCTGGCCACATGCATTCCTTTTATCATGCCCTTCTTCTTAAAAAGAAAAAAGAAAGAAAAAAAAAGACGGAGAATACCAAAGAAGACTTGGTTTTCTTACATTTTTAAAATGATACAAAATAGTTTTGACACAGCTGATTCAGGAAAAATGGTTTGAGAAGTAAGGGGTTTTCTAAACCTTTAAAAGTTGCCTCACCTCATCTGACCTTAGCTTAACACGAAGGTAAAGAAGCCACAGCATTCAGAATCTTGTTAAGGACATCAGGATGTCAGGGCTCCTTTTCCATCTTTTTCACAGAGATCATTTCCTTTCTTTATTTGTTCAATCTCGGTTTTTTAATTAAACTTTTTTAAAGTGTTCTCTGAATAAAAATATAAGTTTAGCTGTAGATGTCATTTTTTTTCAAAAATGTATTTATTTACAAAATGTGTGTCTCAGTGATTTTACTTTCAAATATCCAAATGTGTGAATTATTTAATTACACATAAGTATTTTATCCCATTCATGTAATTGGAACTACATTCTGACTGGTCTCGTTTGATACTGTGCAACATTCATCCATTTATTTCCCAGGTTTTTTTGTCGTGGGCCATCTCGCTCATCAGTCATTCAGCGGCTTATCAAATAAAGCATGACAGCTGCAAGTAGAACACAAGATTATGTGGGTGTTAATCTAAGAGGCATTACTCTGGTTCCTCCACCTCCTGCCATTTAAGAGCTCAGATTTTCTTATGTAACAGCAGGAGCCGTGTCTAGGCTGAGAGTAAAACTGTTTTGTCTTGGTGCTTTTTCTTCACACATTGATGAATTAGCCAATGAAAGGGGGAAAAAAAAAGAAGTCATAAACACGATCTGATTTTTTGTGCTTCAGGTCTGAAGTGTGTGTGTTCGCCAGCGCCAACTATACCTGTGAGACGGCCGCAGACGGAGCCTGCTGGAACTCTGTGATGCTGATTGATGGGAAGGAGGAGACGGTCAAATCCTGCATCTCCCCCTCCCAGATGAAGGGTCAACTTTTCTGCTACAGCTCCAAAAACGTTTCCAAGAGGAACTGTTGCTTCACCGACTTCTGCAACAATGAGACCCTGCACCTGCACCGAGGTATAACCAGAAACACGCTTTTCTACTCTGTCACTTTTGGATCTGTTGTATTTTAGGTCATTTTCATCTAATCTGTGTCTGATTGTTTTGGCAAATGGACTAAAGCATAAAACCCATCATCTCCTCCGTCTGTTAGTCTCAGTAATTTTATTCAGTCAACAAAAACAACAGTCCAATCAGTGAGGGATTTCCCACTCATTCTGGTCCCGGCCAGACGAGGTGGATGCTGATCCGCCTAGATCCTGTGACATAACAAAGCTGGCAGAGGTTATGCGACGGCCCTCCCCTGATTTATAAATAAATACTTTGTCAGGCATGTTGTTCAGAGAGCCTCACTGCTGGGTAGAAAATGGCCCAAAGCACAGGGAGGCTTTTTTCACACCTCCGGAGTTCAATGAAAAACCCTGGAAGGTTCACTTTATACTGTGTCAGTCTATTCGCTGTTTGCTTTACGTATAACCAGTCAGCTCAACTAGCTCAACTAGTGGATTTGTTCTGTTGTCAGCACACATGTATTTACAAATAAACTCTGACTGGCAAAAGTATTCACACCCCTTTTGAACTTTTCTGCATTTATAACCACAGAGGTTTATATTAAACTTCCCTTACTCTGTAACCAACCTCTGTTTGATTTATTCTCATCATAAACACAGCTCTGTGAAAGCCTCTTAGGTTTGTCAGAAAATACAGCATAAAAATAAAAATAAACAATAAATCAGATCTTAAAGGAAAAGTCAATAATGGAAAAATTCTGCACATCACCCTGAGCACACAATCCCCATGAAACATGGCAGCATCATGCTTTGGGGATACTTTTCTTCAGTAGGAGCCAAGAAACTGGTTGTAGATTTGGGAAACATGAACAGAGCTAATTACAGAAAAATCCTGGGGGAAAAAAAAAAGCTTACAGGATTTGAGTCAGGCCTGGTGGTTCACATTAGAGCAGGATTATGTCTTTGACAGCCAGAGTGCTACAATAGGATGGTTTACATCATATATGTGTGTTTATCACTCAGTCAAACCTAAATCCAATTGACAATACTTGGAAAGACTTGAAAATTGATGTTTAGAATCTGTTAGTTCAGTTTGAATGAATGAGCGCAAATGTTATTATCTAAAGGTGCAAAGCTGATAGAGACATAAAGACTAATAGATGCATTTACAGTGAAAGGCGACTCAACCAATGTCGGCTCAAAACAGATTTCTAATATGCCAATTCACAATTATGCATTGCTTTGTATTCTCCTGTAACACAAATTCCCTGCAAAATACATTTAGATTTGTGAATAAAATGGGACAAAATGTGGAAATGTTCAAGGAGTATACATTCTTTCTAAAAATTATGTCTTTAGATGCTTTATAGGTGCTAAAAAACAATTTTCTGTCTGTCATTTGTATTTGTTTGTGTTCCTAACATAGCCCACCAAAGAAATGGGAGCAAATCATGTCAAATACCAAAATATCCAATTTAACACTTGTCTGTAAGGTTGCCTTTGTTGTAGAGACACAACACATGCTCACAAGTTTAGCTGCTTGTTCATGGCTAAATGATTCAAAGATCAGCATTAAGAAGCTTAGCGAACAAAGGAATGAGAAATGAACTAAAGTCTAAAGCAAAACTTTCGCAAAGGCTAAATAACTGTTGATTAGGAATCCATTAGATTTTGAAAAAAATTACATAAGACTTTTAAACATTACAAGAAAGTCTAGATCCCTGAAGACAAAACCTTCGTACAGCTTTGTAATTCAGCAAAACGGTTATCTTCTAAGACATGTGCTCTATTTATTCCATTCAAAACATCTACACATCCCTTCTGTAATTAGTAGGTAACACTTTTTTAGAGAAAGAAAAGAGTTCACTAACAACAAATGCACAAAGTCGAAAAAACATATCTTCACATGTTAGATGAAAGTAAACTATACAGAAACAGAATCCCATTGCTCTGGGTGAAAATAATGTTTGTAAGAAGTCTTTAACTTTAGGATGCCTTTTTATGTCAATTTAATAATATTTAATTTAAAAAATACTAATTTGTGACCACTTTAGAAATAAAAATTATTATATTTGACAAAAAGGACTCAAACTAAAGTAAGTGAGGGGTAGATTGTCTAACATCTCAGTAAAATGCAGCAGATTTACTGTGCAAGATGCATCAGTGGGTGCATAAGGTCATGGGGGTCAAGACCCTCAGGGGTTGATGGTGTTGACTGTGAATGAGGACAACAAAATCAATGGGTTTCATTGTCCTGTTAAATAGCAGTATGTGATAACATCATGTGTAGCCTCTCTGGAATTGAAAAAACATTTTAAATCTGGCTATAAATTTCTTCTTTTATTCATTTTCAAGCCTGTTGAGCATAATTCTCAAGCAGCCTGCCTCTTAGACACATACTTGATCTTAAGGCCTTAAGCCACTGGGACAGAAGAGAGTGAGGTCTTGTTTTTTGCATCATATCTGATGATCTTCACTTGGAGCCTCAGTTGGCAGGATATGAATTGGGTAAAAGGCTAAAGAGATCTTAGGAAACTGTGGTTAAGTTCACAAATTGTTGGTTTGTACATAATGAATGCTTGAGGACCAGCTGGTGAGTCCATCTCAGGAAAAACGGAAACACTTTCCTAAGATTTAAGTTGAATTTTAATTATATTTAAATTATAGCATGTGCATGTGTTAATATCCCAACTCAAAAGACTTTTACTCTGTTGTACTTATTCAGCACCTTGCAAAATGACTTTTTCAAATGTCATTTGTCATTTGTCATTTATTCATAAAAATCTACATATTATATATAATTTGGGGCCATTATATATAAATTTAAAGCAGTGTGTAATTGTGTATTTTTGAATGGAAAACTGAATAGTGTGGCAAGGATTGGTATTCAGCCCTGTAGAAAACATATGAAGCAGACATAGAAATGAGATTTAACATATTTTGGATTATATTTCCCTAAACACCATGTCGGGTGGAACAGTAATACAGCACATCACACTAAATACATCGACATGGTAGTGGCTGCATCATGCTGTGTGAATGTTTTTTTTTTTCAGCAGGAACAGGTAAATTGCTAGTAGATGAAGCTAAAAACAGGGCAAATCTTGAAGAAAACATATTAGAAATTGCAAAAGACTTGAGGTGAGGGTGAAGTTACTTTCCAAAAATGACAACCGTTAACATGCAGCTGGAACATATAATGAAAAGGTTTACATCAACGACACTGAAGTTTGTTGTTATAATGTGACAAAATGTGAGAACGCTAAAGGGGTGTGACCACTTTTGCATGGTGCTGTGCAGCACGTGCCTCATTTTCATGTCTGTAGATTTCATATTATCACAGCACCCACCTGCTCTGCTATTTTTGATGGTGTCCAGGTTTCCTCTGGCCTCCCACAGACACAATGAAGGTCACAGACAGAGGTGTCAAATTACTTTGCCCTGCCAAACCTACACGTTTACGACAAGCGCACCTGCTTTTAATCAGTATATGGTACATTAAAAACTTTAATTTGAAAGAGTTATTTTGATTTTAAGAAATAAAATATATCCTACTTTCTGCAGAGCAAAGATTATATTTGCTAAAAGCCTCTTTATTACTCTTGATTAATAGAATTTATGGGGCATTGATTAAATGTTCTGGTTCTCAGGGAAAACAGGGATTTGGCATCTGGAGCAGTGCATTTGCAAAATGAGTTTCCACCTTTAAAATTAGGGACATCTGTTAGTATTCGTGCAGCAGTGTCTTCAATTTGCAAAGCACGAGGTGTGCCTTTTCAACTCTTAGTATTTCAATCAGGGAGCAAATTTTGGCAACAGCTGCAGATAATATGCCGCTTTGTTGAGCGCCACATGCCTGCCATTTAGAGAAAACAACACCAGGGGGAGCAAAGAGACAAGAATCTCAGATGCAAATCCTCTTAAAAGCTTGTTTGTTGTTTTTCTTCGGAAACTAAAGCCTTTAAGGATGCAGTAAAATGCTAATAATGCTAAGAATGTTGTTACTTATGTGCACCATCAGAGAGGCCTTCAGAGGAGCCGGGCTGGAGCAGACTGCAGCTCACAGTGGTGATCCTGGTGCCCTCCTGCTTGCTGTGTGTGGGGATCCTGGGGGTGTGTGTCGTGCAGGGACACCATTGTGCCTGTGGCCGAGCCCATAAGCAAGACCCCGAGGAGCCCCTGGATGATCAGATGCTCATGTCTCCTGATAAATGCCTCAAAGAGCTGATTTTTGACATGAGCACATCTGGCTCAGGGTCAGGTGAGAGGAGTCCTATTAGTTCTCAATGAGGCTCTTACAGTATCTTGCCAAATGTATTCATGCAGCCTGAGATTTCTGGTTGTTTTCTTATTGCAATTACAAATTTAAGTGTGTCTTGTTTCATATTATATGCATATTTTATGTGAAAAGAGCAACACAAATTACTGTATATTTGTGAAGTTTGTGGAAAAAGGAGAGAAGGTTTTCTGAATTATTTTGCAACTAAATATCTGTAAAAGAATTATATAAATGTGGCATGTCTTTATACTCAGTTACAGATTTTTGTGCATATTTCTACCATTCTGAGACCAAACATTTTGCTGTTTTTATTCCAAAAAAGCCCACGTTCAGTTTGATTGGATAAAGAGTCCCCATTAACATCACCTTGAAAATATGGTCTGTTTGAAGACATGCATACTTTGATCTAAACTATTACATTTTAGATCTGACTGTATGTTTAGTGTCCCAGTCCAGCTGAAAGACAAGCCTTCACCCCAGTATTAAGTCTTCTATGATTTTTAGCAAGATATTTTATAGGATTAAGGATGGAAATTGGCATCTTGCTAAATTCAATGTAATTATAACAATGTTGTTCATTCATTAATATGCACTCTCCAATTCAAATAAAATCAATTAAACTCTTCCTCAGATTTAGCTTAATCTAACTGTCATTAACTTTGTCAAGCATATTGTACTTACTGAAGAAAAAAGTCCCCTCAGCAAGATGCGGCCATGTGGCCATGGCTCCTTGTATCTCCATCATAACTTGTAACAAAGCAAACTTTGAACTTCTGATGGTTATCTTGTCACAAATGGCTTTCTTCTTGCTGTTCTTCCATCAAGGCCAGAAGTGCGCAACTAGTAGTTATTGTGCTTAAAGATACTCCCACCTTAGCTGTGGACCTCTGAAGCTCTTCCAGACATATTGTGTCTTTCTTGGCTGCTTCTTTCATTAATTGCTGTTCTCGAGGTGGATGGCCACACTTCAGATGGTTGGTGTTTATGGCGTAGCCTTTCTGGTGCCAAGCAATGGATTGAACAGTGCTATGTGAGGTGTTCATAGTTTTATAACTGAATCCTTCTCTAAACTTCATAACTTTTCGCTTGACATGTCTGTTTCATGGTCTACATTCAGGTTTTAAACCGCTTCATCTTTTACTTTTACACACTACTTTGTGTTGGTCTATCACATAATGTCCCACTAAAATATACAAAAGTTTTGTAGCTGTAACATGTCAAAATGTAAATGGGTTCAACAAGCTTATTCAGGGTTTCTAAGGTATGCAAAATATTGCAGTTTGAATCATATGAGCTTCATGTTTCAGGTCTACCACTGCTGGTCCAGAGGACTATTGCTCGGACCATCGTCCTGCAGGAGACCATTGGGAAAGGTCGCTTTGGTGAGGTCTGGCGTGGCAAGTGGCGGGGGGAGGATGTAGCTGTGAAGATCTTTTCCTCCCGGGACGAGAGGTCCTGGTTCCGGGAAGCAGAAATTTATCAAACTATCATGCTCAGGCATGAAAATATTCTTGGCTTCATTGCTGCTGATAACAAAGGTATCAGATTAACAAGTTTATGACAAGAACGAATCATACATGTGGCTTGAATGTGTTGACATTTCACAGCGTACCGTGCTGTTATCTGCAGATAATGGCTCATGGACCCAGCTCTGGTTGGTGTCAGAGTACCATGAGCACGGCTCCCTGTATGACTACCTGAACAGGTACACAGTCTCAGTGGAGGGCATGGTTGTTTTGGCTTTGTCTGTAGCCAGTGGACTGGCACACCTTCACATGGAAATCATTGGCACACAAGGTACAGCTTTTCTTAACTTTCTGTATGTGAATGTATTTCCTCATCTCAAAGAAATTAAATAAAAAAAAGTCCAAGGAAGCCCTCAGTGGGCAGAGCAGGTTATAGATCCTGCTTTGTCCACTGATTTAAATGTTAAAATATATTTTCATAGAAAATAACCCAACTATTTACTTTAATGTTCATCAGTTTTTCTGTCCTTCTTTAAAAGGCAGTTATTTACTTTGAAAATGTACCCTCTAGTTTCTTGAAATATGCCCCCCCTTCCACATGTTTTTGGCAAAACCGGTGGAGATGTGTAGAATAAATGTATCTTTTCTTGCAGTAGAATAATTTTGCTCTGTAAATTACTAAAAAAATTTATTTAATTGGAGAACATGTACTCATTGGGGAGAAGTCAGATGTGGAAAAAAATAAATAGTTTTATTATTATATTTCTTTGGCAAAATTACTGGTGGTCACAATTCCTGACATCTTTCCCCAGAGGTGCTAGTAAGCAGTAATAAGTACTTCTTACCACTCAATTTATGGCTATTATAAGAAGAGACATTATGCTTTCTAATGCCATATTGGTTCATAAAAAAACATTTGAGCTTCTTCTAATGTCATATTTTTACTGTCTTGCTTCTAGGAAAACCCGCGATCGCTCACAGAGATCTAAAGTCTAAAAATATTCTTGTGAAGAGGAATGGAACGGCAGTCATCGCAGATTTGGGCTTAGCTGTTAAACATGATTCCAGCACAAACACCATAGACATACCGTCTAACCACAGAGTGGGCACTAAGAGGTTAGAGCAAAACAGCTAACAGCTGCATAACAAAGACCTAAAATCAGACTGAAGTGATCGGAAAGTGCTTGCATGGTTAGCTGGCATCATATAAAAACAATGAAAGAAAAAAGTCTTTTATATTTTGTGGAAATAAAGGACTTTTTAGTGTGAATTCTAAATAGACAGACTCTGACAGCCTGTCTATTTAGTGTTAAAAAGCTGACAGGCAAGAATGATAAGAATAGCAGAACCACAGTTTTTATTGTAGGAAAACAAACCCAGGCTACTTTATTACTACTGTGGCGCCACCTAGAGATATGTTTAAGTCATTGCATTAACCATTTATATAATGGCTTAAACATCACACTCAATGTTTAAGCCATTAACATTGCTTAATGGCTTAAATCAGGGATGACTTCTATGAGTTCTCTAAAAAATATATATGAAGAATTTCTCCAAAGTATTTTATGCTCTGATTTCATCTAGTCTAAATAAAGGGAGCCACATCCACAAAGTGATAAAACAAATGACCTGTGCAGGGCTAGGGCTGTTTGTGTTGCTTTTTCCACATTATTAGCCTCTAATGACTTTGTTCTCTGCAGGTACATGGCTCCAGAGATCCTGGATGAGTCGATCAACATGAACAACTTTGAGTCATTTAAGAGAGCAGACATCTATTCGCTTGGCCTGGTGTTCTGGGAATTAGCCAGAAGATGCTCTGTAAGAGGTATCTGAAACATAACTCTCCTACTGTATATCCTCAGTCATTTGTATGAGTAGCAGCAGAAATACATTATAGGTAGATTATCAGCATAATTACACATAATTATCTGATTATGTACATGTCCATTAACATAATTTTCTGTTTTTTTTACTACCATAGGACTTCATGAAGATTTTCAACTGCCTTACTATGACATGGTGCCTTCAGATCCATCCATTGAGGACATGAAAAAAGTTGTATGTGATCAGAAACTCAGACCAAACATTCCCAATCAGTGGCAGAGTTGTGAGGTAAGACCAAGTATTTATTGCAGTGGTGGCCATCAGTATGTTTAAAACCCTCTAGTCAACAATTCAACAGACAATCAAGAGATTCTTGCAGCATTTTCTTCTCAGTAGTCATATGGGTGTTTACAATCATTTTCTTGTTCAAAAGCAAGACATATGTGAAACCCTCTAAAAAGCTGGAGTGCAGCTGATGACATTATGTGTAAACAACAAATTTGGGGATCAGCGCATAACACAATGGTCACTCAAGACAAAAGTGACCATTACGCTCTGATTTAACACAACCTGCAAGCTCAAAACTCAACTGAGAAAGCAAAAAGTTTATACGCCAATTTGTCCAGTGAGGAAGAAGTTAGAAAATTTTTTCCTTCAGGGCAAAAGCTTTGAGACATAACAGACTAGCACCCAATCCAGAAAATTAAAAGCGCTCTGTCAGGCCCAGCCTGGCTGTGATTTGCCACAGTGGAGAATGAGTATTTTACTCTGGAATTGTCCATTAATATTACTGCGAGGTGAAGTTGTCATAAGGTACAGGTGGAAAGGACTCAAATGCAATGCCCAGCTAGAGTCAAAAAACACAAGCTGGGTCAAAGATGGGTTAAGACTGAACTTTCACAATTCAATTAGAGACAAGGTTGCCTCATTTACTGAATGTTTTTGGTAACTGTTTGAAGTTAATTTAGGCATTTTTATGTCAATGAAGGTTTTTATGATGAATGTCAGATCATCTTTGTGATAATGCCGTCTTGTTACTTTACCAGGCTCTGCGTGTGATGGGAAAACTGATGAGAGAGTGCTGGTATGCCAATGCTGCTGCGCGACTGACTGCGCTGCGAGTCAAGAAAACTGTGTCTCAACTGTCTGCAATCAAAGACATCAAAGACTAGTTTGGCTTGCTGCCCTGCAGATCATGACTGGTGCTGGCACTGGTGTCATGAGATACACCTGGAAAAAGCAGAATTTGAAATACATTTTGTTTTTGTTGCCAAAGGTTTGTATAAAGTGGGGCATCGGTGGAAGGTTTCTGTAAAGACATTGAGGCAACTGACATTCCTTTTTATAGAAAGAGCCATGCGACATAAGTCATGTTAAATGTGATTTTTTTGCTACCTCAACATTTGAAGTGCCCAAAGCTTGAAGTTGCACATTGTTGTGTTTTTGTGCCGTTGTTCTTTTCTGTTTGTTTTATTTGCTATCAGAGTGCTGCTGGGTTGTCGTATTGCTTAGTGACAATCTCCGGAAATATCTTCTCATCTTAAGTGTTTACTGACACATACAGATTTTCCCTGAAAATATGAAGTGTTTTTGCACAGGTAGAACATCTCTCTTGTATAGATTTTGCTGAAGGTTCTGTGAAAGGAACATAGTAATACTGTATATTTACAACTGGAAGAGATAACGTGAGTGTATCTAAGCCTTTTCAGAATGTAAACAGTCAACTATATAAGAGTATTTATTATAGCCTGCTCAGGATGGAAATTTATTTTCATTGGAAAATATTTTTTCTTTGTGGGCAAATAAAGCATTAGAGCTCTGACCCTGCATACTGGAATATGTTTTTAACTCAAACAAGGAGTTAGTGACTGACATGAACGCTACCAAAGAGCAGGTTGAAAAGAATTAACCTGGATTGGTAAACTAGTAGAAAATAAAGACAACAACCTTTACAAGGTTCACTTAATTCAGTCTATCCATATATAAATACATTATAAATAAAACATGGCCGGTCTGTATTGACTTTATGAATGGTTCTTTGGTCAATATGTTACAGTTTGCACTAACTACTTAGCATGTAAAAGGCTAATGTTGTGCTATGTGAACAAAGTTATTCTCTTGTCTGAGCTGTATACATTACTGTATACAACCCACAAATATTAACCATTATACAGCATAATTGTTCCATTTTACTGTGGAAGAGGTTCAGTGAAATCTGATTAAGTCATTGTAGCTTACAATTCAAAATGTGTTAAATAAGTGCTCTAGAATTTCTAAAATTAGGCCTTAATCTTTCAAAAATAAATGTGTAATGTGTATTTTAGCAATTCATTTGTTGACTGTTTTAAGAATTCAGTTTTATGGAAAAAGGGGAACACTATATTAATTTATATATTTTTATTGGACTGCACAGTGGCGCAGTTGGTAGCACTGTTGCCTTGCAGCAAGAAGGTCCGGGGTTCGATTCCCGGCCCGGGGTCTTTCTGTATGGAGTTTGCATTTTCTCCCTGTGCATGCGTGGGTTCTCTCCGGGTTCTCCGGCTTCCTCCCACAGTCCAAAAACATGATTGTCAGGTTAATTGGGCTCTCTAAATTCTCCCTAGTTATGAGTGTGTATGGTTGTTTGTCCTGTCTGTCTCTGTGCTGTCCTGGACAGACTGCCGACCTTTCCAGGGTGAATCCTCCTCTCGCCCGAAACGTTAGCTGGAGATAGGCACCAGCAACCCTCTCTCCTGTTAGAAAATGAATGGATGGATGGATGGATGGATTTTTATACAAGTCTAACAGAAGGTATGACCAACCAAAATTATGGATAATAGGGGTTATTTAGACATAATAGAATAATTAGGATAATTGATGTTGCCTATAAAGCCTAACCAGCAGAGAGGGAGAAGTTACAAGGATTTGTTCACCATTGTGCTTGTGTGAATCAATGTGTGTGTGCGCAAGAGTGCCTGTTTTAGTCTCTGGTTGCTAATATTTTTATATTGTATGAAGATATCTATCATTAAATTGTGAAATTATAAAACTGCACCTATGGGGAAAAAAGATATGCTTCCCTTTTGATTCATTTCTTACTCTAGGTCATGTTTGTCTGCTCAGTTGCAGATGACATTTATAGGGAAAGTATTGCACATGAAGAATTTTTTCACAACGAACAAATTTCTAATTGGGCTGTTTGACATGAAATTTGCATCAAATGTTGGCGACAACCCAAGTAATCCATAAATACAAATAAATAAAAACGTATAAGTCTAGAGAGTAGCGTAGATGAGAAGTATTGAAGGTGCTTACTGAAATTTGCTCAATACTTGCTTCAATGGCCGTGTTGTATGGAGACATAGCAGCTTTTATTGCTCAGGTGTGACTGACTTATTCTTACACACAAAATGTCCTTAAAACCTGGAGGTTTTTGGATCTTCTGCCATGCACCTGATCTTGAGATCTTTCAACAGATTTTTAGTTAGATAAAGATTTTGTGATTCTGCCCATCTTTCAGTTTGATTTTCTTCCTCTGACAACAATTGGGAGTTCCCTTGGCTATGTGGTTAGGACCATTATCTTTCTGAAAAATCTGGCCTCGTTTCAGATTCCTTTCTAATGTGTTCAGTCAAATCCCTCCTTCAGATCCAGTCTGCCAGTACAACATGCAGCAAAAAGCCCCACACCATGATGTTCCCATCTTCAAACTTCAGTGTCGTTGTTTTTGGTTGGACATTTATTGCCATATCTCCACCAAATGTATGTAATGACATCCAAGAAGATAAATTTTGTTCTCGTTTCATCTAGCATATGTTTCCTAACATTTCATTAGCTTGTGCTAGTGTTCTGCTGGACATTTTAAACACATTTCTGCAGCATTGAAGGCTTGGGCAGTGAGGCCATACTGCTTGAATACATTGCTTATTGTTTTCAGAGGGAACAAAACTGTTTCTGCTGTTTCCAGGCCTTTCTGATGCTTTCTCTGAGCATTTCTGACTCTCGGGAAAACTCTTCTCATCATTTAGTTTAACACATCTGTCATACAGTACATATTCTGAGGACCAGGCCAGTGGTGCTCAATTGAGGATTCAGAAGTTTTAAAATTTGCCTTTCACCAATACTGTCCGCATGTTTTGCAACAATAATGTAGTAATGGTCTGGAGTGAGTAGACCATAAACTGGGACTCAAAAGGTTTATATGAATTTGCTCTTAGAAAACCACATTCTAAATACTAACGACATTCAGTTATATGCTTGACTTGCAATGGCTTTTTACGTTTCTTTTTCTTCAAGATTTCAGTACTTATTCCTTGATTTATTCACCCTTATCACACATAATTTATAGCCTTATTTGATTAGAGTTCATTGCATGTTTGCATGGATTACTAGGCTATTTCCGATATATTTCATATCTATAGCATTATTAGAAATACATACAGTATACTAACCTCCCTCCTTCACACTCCCATACGCACACACACACACACACACGCACACACCCACCCACACACAAAGCATTGACATATAAAACATCTATTTTCCCCACAGCAGCAGCTCAGTATGAATGAAGAAAAGTTTGCTGTAACGGCATCCAACCAATAGCATCTCGCAATCTCGGAAAACATGAATTTATCATTCTTAATTTTCTCAAAATAGTTCAATTCAGCCATGTAATCATTTTACTTTCTTGCAAATAATAAAAAGTGAACACACTGACATTCTGTCTCTGCTGATTAAACATTTAACTTTTATATGCTTGCGCTTTGATTTTATTTTACTGAGTTGTGTTGATTTTAAGCCAATTTTACCTGCTGTGTCATATAAAATATATATCAGATTACAAAAGGGTGAAAGTAAAGCATGTGATGTATTTTTTTATTCCAAAGAGGATTGATCAGTTTGTGCGATTTCTGAATAGTGTGTTTACTGTGTAAAACAAGTAGCTTCATTCATTTAAATTCAGTCTTCATTCATGTAAATCAGTTGTTACTCATATGTGAACATTGTACACTCTATTTTATAATTTTTTCCCAGCGCTATTTATTCTGTATAAAATGATATATGTGTGTAAATAAACTGTTCTTCATGTTCCGACTGTGTCGCTCTCATATTGCAAATGTTGTTTCTGAAAGCTCAAATTGTGCAAAACTTTGCAAACTGCTGCATGTGAGGCAAAAAATTTCCCAGAGCAGCTTATCTAAAACAGGTCACTTTTATCTCCGGTACAACTCTCTTTACTTGAACTCATGTGACTCACCCTGCTTTCGTTTCTGACGCTCTCCACGCGTTAGCTGTTAATGACCGTTAGGCAGAGGAAACAAAGCTGTAACCCTGAAGCTGTCAGCACTACATAAATGAGTCAACGTCTTTAACATTGTGCTGTGTTGCTCTAACAGATTTTACAGTGATGGCTGTCACATATAAAAAGGGTTACACGGTGTCACTTGCCTGAGATTGAGGGGCTGCAATTATAAACTGCTCGCTAAAAATAGATATAATTATAGAAGTTTTAGTCACTTTAATTCAACTCTGTAAGAGTGATGCATTATAGTATTCAGTCAGTAAAGGCAACATTTAAAGAGGCATTTAGTGTTATATTAAAATACTATAAAGTTGGATTTGTTTTTGAAAGCTTATAGTAAAAGCATAAGCACATCCAATGAAAAGCAAATGATGAATAAAATTGAACTGCAGTGAAACTGAGTCTACAGGAAAATCAAATGCATCACTATGCAACATCCTTGGTTTTCCCCTAATCTCTTGATATTCTGCAATCTTAATCTTTCTTTCAATCCTTTAAAGTGATGTCTCCCTTTTCTGGACAGTGGGAATGGCATATTTATTTTTTTTCTGTCATGGCTTATAACTGAAAAATGTTCCCCCCTCGCACCCAAAGATTGTTCTAATCCTTTGCCTAGAATTAGGTCAAAATTAGAATGGTTTCTTTAGGAAATTGATTACTCATAAAATGTTGCACATATATGTTGCAGTCACATTGTTTTTCATCTTGCTGCATATGGTGAGTTGCATAAAACAAAAACTTCTGTTGATTTAAACGTGAAAAAATAAGTTGTGTTTTGTGAAACGGATTGATTCATGTCAGGTCTTGTGTTGTGGGTTGCTTGTGCTGTGCTGCCATTATTTATATTGTGTGTACTACAATGAAGTTGAAGTCGTAGAATGTACAATGTCATTGTGTTCTTTTTATTACAAACTGAATGATCAGCTGGCCATCTTGTACTGAAAGTTCAATACTTTGACACAATGAGTCTCCTCAATGGATCAGATATCAAAAGATTTTTAATACCATTTGGCAAAATAAGCAAAACTTTACAACATTGACTTCGAACTAGAATGCAATTAAAACCAATGTTCTTAATAATCTGAATCTGGTGATATGATTGGCTACAGCGATGATCTATTTATCTGTTTATGAATCGAATCTCTTGGTGCACTGAGATGACATTTGCTGTGAACTAGTACTATAAAAATAATCTGAATTGAATTATATTGCATTCCCTTACATGCTACCTTGGCAAATTCTTCCCAAATAAAATATTTATTAAAAGTTCCTATAAAAAAAAAGATTAATTGCAAGAGCTATAGGCTACCTTTGCACCTGCTTTTACACATGAAAGAGATTACTCAAAGCTTGAATCATTAAGAAAAAAAACCCTCTGCAGTCTACAAAAAAACCTTAGCAAACTTAAGAAGCATCCAGAAAATACAGAAAAAAGAACAGAGATGAGTTTGAAATGATTTGACCAGATACCTTTTCAGACAGAGAACCTCCAACAAATGATAAAACATGTGGGTGGTTTGTTGCTGTGCAGCATAAAATAACTGGGAGAAAAAATAACCAATGAAACATTCAAAGACCATTTGTTTTAAAGCTGAATGGAAATTCAGCTGTTAATCTAGGTAACATTCATATGTGCACTAATAAATCCAACAAGGAAATGCTCAGAAAGAAGGAACAAAGCTTCACTGAACAGCTTAGAATTGAAACCTACTGAACTGCCGTTGGGGGATTTGAAAATCCATCAGTACATGTGAGAAAACCATGGTGGATAAATATGCAAATACAAGAAGCTACTTCTCCAAACAGAGGTTCCATGTCTATAAATATAGATCTATGACATCTATATTTATAACATGTGATGTTTACTTCAGTTGATAAAGTAAAGGTACGATTTTCATCCTTATCGGCCACTCTTGCTTTCCTGTCCAGATCTGATAAAAACAATAGCGGTTTACAACAATCATTTAATGAGCTACATTATTGAAATGTTTGTTATTTATTATAGTAAATCAACACATAACATACATTTATTGCACATAGACTGCAGTTTCCAAGCC
Organism: Gambusia affinis; assembly: GCF_019740435.1. Lineage (NCBI taxonomy): Eukaryota > Metazoa > Chordata > Actinopteri > Cyprinodontiformes > Poeciliidae > Gambusia > Gambusia affinis. Next base: position 17,453,723 of record NC_057878.1, read on the forward strand.
TTCATTTCTTTTATGGTAATTTGTTTTTTTCACCTAAATTGTTTTATATGTTATTAAACAATATTACATCACCATTAAAAAAAGAAAAGATTTTTAATCTGCACTTAGCAAAAAGTATGTTTAATAATACTTAAAAGTTGTTACACAAAGAAGTATTATTGCGATGCATATTCTGATTTATTGAAAATGCCTTTTGCAAGGTTTTCAAAGCCTGGTTCTGTTAAGTCTTTCTGATATATCAGCGAAACGCATGGTCTCACAGGAGAAAAGAAATCATGTAACTGGAACACGGTTAGAGATTTAGTGTGTCCTCTGAAATGGGACATCTGTGCTCCAGACAGTCTCGTGGGTAGCTGGCCAGTGTTGCTGTTCAGGATCAGTGGGGCAGAGTGGATTGCTGTGATGCAATCTGCCAGATGAGGAATCTTTAATCTGTTTGCACTGAGGTGAAAAGGTTTGCTGGTTGCTGTGGAGCATGAAGATTAATGCATGTGAACTTTTTCACATATTGCCACATTACAAGGGTAGAGTGCCTTCTCCGGGTCAGGGAGGGTGTCCTGCCCCAAGAGGAGGAGTTCAAGTATCTCGGGATCTTGTTCACGAATGGGGGAAGAAGGGAGCGGGAGATCGACAGGCGGATTGGTGCAGCGTCTGCCGTCAAGCGGGCGCTGTACCGGTCCGTCGTGGTGAAGAGAGAGCTGAGCCAAAAAGCGAAGCTCTCGATTTACCGGTTGATCGACGTTCCCACCCTCATCTATGGTCATGAGCTTTGGGTCATGACCGAAAGAACGAGATCGCGGATACAAGCGGCCGAAATGGGTTTTCTCCGTAGGGTGGCTGGGCTCTCCCTTAGAGATAGGGTGAGAAGCTCAGTCATCCGGGAGGGACTCAGAGTAGAGCCGCTGCTCCTTCACGTCGAGAGGGGCCAGTTGAGGTGGCTCGGGCATCTGGTCAGGATGCCTCCTGGACGCCTCCCTGGTGAGGTGTTCCGGGCACGTCCCACCGGGAGGAGACCCCGGGGAAGACCCAGGACACGCTGGAGGGACTATGTCTCTCGGCTGGCCTGGGAACGCCTTGGGATTCCTCCGGAGAAGCTGGTGGAAGTGGTTGGGGAGAGGGAAGTCTGGGCCTCCCTTCTGAAGCTGCTACCCCCGCGACCCGACCCTGGATAAGCGGAAGAAGATGGATGGATGGATGGATGGATGGATGCCACATTACACCCACAAACTCTGATATATCATTTTGTTTAGATTTTATGTGATAAGCTAATAGAAGGGAGGGCATAACTGTAAATTTGAGGACAATATGTAGTTTTAAGAATTTTTTAGAAAAAAAAAAGCGTCACAAATTTCTATTCAGTACAACAAATGAGCATTATTTGATGCAAACCCTTCTGTTGTAGCTTTAGATGTTTGTTAAAGGTTACTGACATGCTGGAAAATGAGCCTCAGCCCCATTGCTGACCATTATACCTACTGGAACAAGTATGCTTAATGATTGTTGTGTATCCCTACATGAACCTTCCACCACATGTCAATATATGTGTGATGTTGTTTTTCGCATAAAAGCCAAAACGGCAACTGTTCACTCTGATCTGACCCCTTCTTCTACAGCAGTGTTCCCTATCTGGCTCATGAAAGACTTTAAATGTGGTTCACTATTGCCTCCTTTTTGATAATCTTTTATAAAGACCAGTTTTATTGCATATACTATATCTGACACATGGCTTATACACTTTTCAGGGGAATGTCCTGCCATTTTGGTCATTTGTACACATCCTCCTATTGTGTAACAGTTCACACGCAATTTGAGTAGCACTCACCAAATAGGCAAAGCAGCAAGGCAATATCTTAAAAGTATGTTCATTTTACAATCATATGTACAATTTACTATGAAAACAGAGGGAATAACAAAATAAATGTTTCATGGCATTGTAAAAATAGTATATAGCTATGAGACCAGTCTTTGTTGACACTTGTATTAGTAATGTGTCTCTTACTTACTCCTCTTCTACAAGTTATTGAATACATGCAGCAGCATTTTCTACTGTTTCAAATCAAATCTGCTAGAAAAGTAAAAGTATGAAGCTATAGGGCTCACCAGAGCTGTGGATCTCTGCAGCTCTTCCAGAGTTACCGGGGGTCTCTTGGCTGCTACCCTGATTAAACCTCTTCAGTTTAAGTGGATAGTCATGACTTGGTAGGTTTGCAGCTTGTCCACACTTCAGATCTCTGAGAGATGTTTTAAACTGTATCACTTTCCTTCTACCCTAAAAGTAACACTTTGTGTACATCTATCACATAAAATCCTAATAAAACATACTTTAATAGTGTACTTTGTTGTTGTAATGTAACAACAATATTGAGGGGTGAATATTTTTTCGAGATTCAATTCATATGTTTGAAAACATGAGTGTTGCAGTGGGACAAAATGCACCAGTCTTCAGCTTCTTGTCAGTCCTTGTCCTCCTGACTTTTGAGCTGCTCCTCTGTGTGATTCGTCTTTGGATCCAACCGTGTCTGATGCCTTCAGCCCAATGAGCCATGCTGTCTGTCTCAGCAGTGTTGAACCGACCCAGAACAAAATCTGCCTTTTGTCTGTCCCCATCAGACACGTCTCCCTGCTTGGCAGAGCACAGGACTGAGACTTTAGCCCATTGAGAAACTGAGAGAGGAAGAAGGGGAGAAGCAGGTGCTGCAGAAGCAGTGAGGTGGCAGTTTTCTTGTGTGCTACTGATTTCTGACACACCATAAATTAAATTGCCAGGACTGCAAAAAGTGAGGGGACTGTTTGAAGGGGAATTATACACAATACCCTCAGCATTTTATCTCCTTTTCTTTTCAATGCTCTTCTCAAGAAACAGAAAAAAAAAGGTGAACAGGGGTTAACAGGAAAGAAGGTATGCAAGTCTGAAATCTGCAGATGCAGGTCCACCACAACCATCACATGACACGGATTTCCTCTTTGACACATTATGCTTTCGGCTACACACGCAGGGCTGTGCCACACAATTAAACTGCTCCTGCAGGAGGAGGTTATGGTGCTTTGAGACCTACTCCACCATGCAGTCCACAATGAATATCAATGGACTTCAGCGACAAAGCAGCCAAGAGAACTGCAATCTGGATAACACTTTGAAGAAGAAGGCTGCTCTGTGGTACCGGCGCTCACTGAGGGGAAACAGTGACCGACACCGACAGAACACCAGCACCCTGCCCAGAGGTTACAAGGTGAGACTACAGCTCAAGAGCAGCTTGCAAGCATAAAAGCTGAATATTTCATATTTTAACATCTGGAAAATGTGACATGCTGTATGTTGAATGAAGCAGTACAATGAAGCAGATTTTTATGTAAAAGACAAGTCACCAAAGTATTTAGAACATGGTGTCACAAACTGCCTAAATAAATGTAATATTTTATTACTGTTTAGAGGTTTACAACATGCAATTAAAGCTATATCAGTATGAATTGCTTTAATTATTTTGAGAAGTTCAAAGCTGCTACAAATTAAAGAGGAACTGTGCATTCTCCCTCTGCAGACAAAGCTTACCCCCACCAACTCTCTGGTTGATTACATGGACCCACAAAGGTAAAAAAGTTAGGCTTTATGTGCAATTTTAAAAAACATTCAAAATTTACCCTGGTAGTCATTGAAAAATGCCATTGAGAAACAACAATATGTCAGAAAATAATCAGTGTTGCATTTATGTTCTAATGCAGAACCACCGTGGTGTTGGAAAAACAAGACAACGAAACATTTGGTTTTGAAATTCAGGTATGCCATTTCACCTTTTGCTAAAATTATAAATGATGCATTTAAAGTGTTAAAGTTAAAAACAGTTTTCTGTCAGGCTTTTGTCTCAATATCCTGCGTCTCCTTTGCAGACGTATGGTTTGCAGTTAAAGAGCACGTCTGAAGTGGAGATGTGCACCTTCGTGTGCAACATAAAGGAAGACAGTGTGGCTGAAAGTGCTGGCTTGACCGCAGGTAGTCCACCCACTTCCTTGCCTCCTTATAGACCCTACACAAGCACACATCAAGACTGTTACCTAAAAAAATGATGGAAACATCACTCACCACATGTCAGCTGAGCACGCCCATGCACACTGACAACTGATGCTCGAGTGGCATGCATCTTCTCAAAGTTGTTTTTATTTTGTTGTTGTCACAGGAGATGTCATTGTCACCATCAATGCGGTCAGCATAGAAGGATTGTCACACCAACACATTCTTGACCTTATCAGACAATCAACCAATATTCTAAAGTAAGTAAAGATCTCATGGTTTTGCTGGAACAAAACATAAATCACCGTAAAGAAGCAGTTTCATAACAGGATTTCATCTGGTTCCAGGTTGGAGACTGTGTGTGGTAACGTTGTGAAGAAGATAGAGCTTGAGAAGAAACTCAGTCAGCTCCAGGTGTGTTCCTTTAAGTTATACATTAAGTTATACTATACTACACTACTGGCGACAATTACAATTATGGGTTACAATACCCAACATCAAAAGGTAAAGAGAAAAAAGGGAAAGAAGAAAATTAAAGTTGAAGAATTCCCTTAGACTCATCAGCTTCAAACACCAGAATTGCACAACAGAAATTGTTGTCCGTAACAAGGCTTTAGGCCCAGTCATGACTTGTCATTCAGTTCATGCAAGTTCTGCCGACCTATTTCCAGTAAAGTTGACAGAACCACAGCTGTGGTTCCAGACAGAAAGCCACTCTAAAGGCAGATGATTTCAGTGGATTCACAAATAAAAATGTACCAAAAGAAAATAGCAATAACACTCAGAATGCCTAAAGCATGACTAAATAACAAAATAAAACGTTTTGTTGAAGTTTTTTTTTTTTAAATTTGATGAAAGTTGCAAAACACATGGTGCAAAAATCATTTATCACAACTGAATCCAAACTATTGATCAGGGTTCAAAGTTGAACAACCTGTCACTTGATCTGATTGTCTTAAAGTTTCTATCGAAGTTCCAGAACCTCCTGGCTAGAAGTTGATCAGCCAATTAGAAGCTGACTTTGGTAAAGATCCTTGCTTTGTCACATTAAAAAGCCAGCAAGAATGCAGTTTATTGATTGAAAATAGATTCCTTAGACTAGGACAGAAAGCAAGAATATAAACAATCCATCCTGGTAGATTAATTTTGATACTCAAGCTTTTAGGTGTACTCTTACTCCTGAACAAAAGGACAATCACATACTTAACACATTAAATATTTAAAGTTAACTTATCAACAAATAATCATGTATTATTTCAAAGGTTACTAAATTTCTAAATTAGCAAAAATAAGATGGCAGAACATTTACATGTAATGACAGCCATTTAGATAAAACGTATTCTCAGCATAACTCTTAGAGAACTCAAAAACATTGAAAACTATTTTGTAGATGAAAGTGTTTTCTTGCTAAATCTAAGAAGTCCTGCAATGACACTTTTATGGGAGCTTTGTAAAAGCGGATAAATGCACGTGAGACATCAACTCAGAGGTGTTCTCTGCACTACACCATCAAAATATAAACTGTCCCATTTTGCTGTCAACACACTGAATCACCTGCAAGCTAAAACCATCCACACTATTTTTTTCTATTACATGCTGGGCTGTGGCTCAACCTGCAGTCATCAATCTTCTCAATGGGAGCGACTCTTTAAATCAAATGGGTCAATCTGAGTTTATAAATGTTGTGATGCATTTAAAAAGAATTAACCTGGATTTTTTTCTGCCCATGCAGCAGTCCTTGCGTGAGAAGTTGAAGGAGTTTCAAGCGCTCTCATTACAGGAAAGACGTCTGATGCGAGGTGAGAGCTCAGCTGTCAGACCACAGCACTTCCTTTCACACTACGTCTGTCATTTCTCCTAAGCAGGCCTGTATTTTTTTATTGTGAATTACTGCAGGGTGTCAACTTCAGATAATTTAGATTAAGGTGTTCCCCTGAGAAATGCACCGACAGCTTTCAAACTTCCTGTTGCATACACTATTTCTTGGCAGTTGGACGTTTGAGTGACAAAGACTGTTGTGTTTCCAGATAATTTAAATGACAGCAGCCTCAACCTGTTGATGGACCCTTCGGGTATTCTGGGCTCCCCCATGGGGCGCCGGGGTCGGCGTTTTTCCAGCGACAGCAGCTACAGGAGTGGGATGACAGACGACAGCGACCAGGCCAGTGTGTTTGGGGATGTGAGCTCACCCAGTCCCTACAGCGCAGCCAGCACCACGGATGATGGCTGCTTCTTCTCAAAAGACTTCCCCCTGCAGGACGGGCCAAGGAGGATGTCGTCATCCAGCCTCCATCACCAGGCCTTATGCCGCTCCAGCAGCTCCAGTCTGGCCGGCAGCAGCACCTCTCTGTCTCCATCCTGGGAAGAAACAAGGATCTCATCCCTGTTTGGGACTCTGCCAAGGAAAAGCAGGAGAGCCAGTGTGCGCAAACAGATCTTTAAGTTAATTCCTGGACTTCAGCGATCAGTTGAAGAGGAAGAGATGGGAACAGCTTGAAAGGTTTCTCATGAGATCCCTTGATATTAAGAGCTGGTTGAAGGTTGTAGCAATAGACACTCTGATGAAGTGTTTTCTCACACTTCAAGTGATGATACAAGTTTACTCCAGTGTTTTCTGAGCCTTAATGTGAGCTGAGCTCAACCTTTGGACTAAAACTCCAGTGCAAAAGCATTACAAAAATGAATGCATGTTAAGTGAATGTAACAGGCTGCAATGTATAATAGATTAACATATATCCTACTAACTTGAATATTTCTTTCTGTGTGCATCTTACACAGAGCAGCATTAATGGAAGTTTAAATTCCAGACATAATCCTTACTTTGGATTTTAAAAGGACACAGTTAGGCAGCACTTACAAGACTTTCAGGTGCTTGAAACCAAAACCAAATCTGTAAACCATGTATGTCTGTTAAGTTCATAACAGGATGTGGGCATGAGCGTACTACTTAGCTTTTTTCTTTCCATTTCCAAAATTACTCTCAGACCCAAAAGGATGTGACTTACGGCCACAGCAACTGCTTTCCTAATTTCTTCATATTCTGAAAAACTGTATGGATATGAAAGCAACTGCAAATATTTTGTTTTTGACATATGGTTTATTTTGTTCACTCAAGATTGTATATATGTAAAAGGCTTTTAATCAATAAACTTTGTTGTCATGCACTGTTTGATGTACCACAATTATTTTTACTGCTTACGCACTGAACAGGAAGAAAAGACGCAGACAAATTACGTCTGTGCAAGAATAATATGCAAATCATTTTGGTTACTTAGAAGCAGCCAATAACGGTTCTTTAAAATTAGGAGCAGACTTCTTACCTGTTTTCTGCTGCAGTTGAACAGATAAAGAAAGACTAACTGCTACTGGGGACCAGGAAACCATGATAACCCAATCTGAGTCATTTTTTTCTTGAAGTTCATGATGATGCAGCAATAGAGATAAGAATCTAATCCCTTGCTGATTTTGTAAGTTTGCAAAGTTAAAAACAAACTTACAAAATCTATTTTTCATTGCATTTTAATCTTAGAGCTGAAAAACCGAATAGAAACATACTGAAAACAAACAAACAAACACATAAAATACAATTTATTTGCATTTAATTTAGTGATGTAAGCATTTGACGCCAACACTGCCCTACCAGAATTCTGGTTTCACACATTGTTTATGTGCCCATATGACACACAGATTCATCATTCAGTCAACTAAAGATGTTCCTGAACTCACCTTTAGTGCACCAAGCATGTCTGCCTCCATCTTCTGGTTTTCAAATTTCTCCACCAAAGAGCTAACAAGGGATGTCAGGGGCAACACTTATATCTACACAAGCCTGCTATATTGATATTTTTATTAATCCATTGTTTAAAAGGTATAGCATTGACTACACTTGTCCTAATTCTAAACGTCAATGCAAGATCTTGTCTCCCATGGTAATGATGATGAATATTGAAAATAAGATGGTAAGCCTGAAACTTTACAAGATGTTAATTATCTGAAGTAACACAGCAACTTTCAGTAACCAAGAACACCACTGGCCATGTATGATCCTGTAATGACTCAAAATCTGGAAGCCCTGGTTGTAGAAGGCACACGTACAATTGTCTTCTGCTTACCAGCGCTTGCGAAATCACTCAGAGAAAGGAAGAAATGAAGCTCTGTGGTCAAATAAAACCAAAATAGAGCTCTTGAATGTCGACTTGACCCACAATGTTTGGAGGAAGAGAAATGCTGAAGTTGATCAAAAGAGCAATCATCATAGAAGAGAAAGCATTATGCTTTGGGGATAACTTTCCAAACAGTGTGCACAATGATTTCACCGCATTATGTGGCTAACAGACAAGGCCATCGAACAACTACCTTCAGACACAAAAAGTGGACACTAGCATGACTGGGATCAAGCAAATACCACCAAAGCAACAAAGAAGTGAACAAATAAAAATACAGTTCACCTTGAAACCTTGCCTGATTTCAGACGTGTTCTAGGGAAATGTGAGGAAAAAGCAGAAGTTTTGCAAAGGCAAATCAGTCAAGAAATGTAGAAAATTGTTTTCTGGAGAGACGTACCTCTCCACAAACAAGAAACTTGTTTCTCGTCATTGAAGTAGTTTTGGACTACATCACGCTGTGCTTGATATTGAGTGGCTCACAGTGGCTCTCAAAATGATCATCGCTCTATTTTTATGAGGTGTCCTTAAAACTGAATATGGCGAAAGTTGATTGCACTGGCCAATTATCATAGACAGCGACAGTATGAGGTGAGAGGACTTTCCTCTGAAACGGAATTGGTGGGTCATTGATCATGTTGTTGGCTTCCGTGCTAGCTTAGCCGCCCCATGTTGGTATGGTTAAATGAACTGGTTAGTCTTACCTAATTGGCCTTCTAGCTTGCTATGCAGTTTTATGGGCCTGTTAGCTTTATTGCTAATTAGCCCTGCTAGGTAATCCTGTCCTTTAGTATTGGAAGAATGGCATGTGGGATTTTTTTTTTTTTTTTTTGCCTGTTTCTCTTGTTCTACTGTATGAAATTATTTCGGAATTTATTCTGATTGTGAGTCTACTGAACGACAAGTTAAAAAAACTTAAGCCCCCAACCTTATTAAAAGCAGAAGAAACATTGCAATGTAAAAATGTATACATTAAGTAACAGTCATGTTTGGGGATGCATAATAATATGTACAGAACATTAGGAAACATACTAAGTTAGACTTTGAAGTTTTACAGAAAGCAAAGATTTAAGAACGAGAACAATTGCTCCATATGCAGCTGGTGTCACCACAATGAACCTTTGTTGAGCCACAACAAAACCCTTGTTCTTCAGTGAGTCAACAAACACACAGATTTCCATGGTACAAACGCTAGAGACCCCTCCCGAATCAACTGTGGGCTGGACGCTTTCCTCGCTCTTTAATGAGGGACAGCAACATGCTGGAGGAAGACGTGACTGTTTTTGTTTAGTTTTAGATTAATCAAACAGAATCATAGAAGATGGCAACAATTACAGCTCTTTCAAACGAATCAAAACTCAGAGCTGATGAAGAAGAAGATGCGCAAGCTTCAAAGATACTGGAGATTCTTAATGGGAGAACTGTTGACGCCTCAAAAGTGACAGAAGAGTCTGTGGACAGAGAAGTTTGGTCAATGGAGATGGGAGATGACTCGGTGTTCTACAGCGATGATGAGCACGCTCAGTTTGACAAGGAATCTGCCTACTTAACTGGCTTCAGTGGCAAAAGGTGCAAAAATCCTGTTAACAGTGTGGCAGACGGTGAAGGCAACCAACATAATCCAGCTGAGAAGAAACCTGGAGATGAATAAGAAATTGAACCAGTGCATCATCTGGACTGAAGAGGACAAGCAGAAGCTTGAGATATTTACTACTAAAAGAATGCATGTTTCAGACCCTTGGGAATCATCTGCAGAGTCTTATGTCACTCCTGGAAAGTTTGGGAAAACGTCTGGAGAGTTTGTGCAGAAAAATAAAGCAACAAATGGTATGATATTCTTAAACTCTAGGAAAAACAAATGTTTTCACATTTACATTTACAAATGCCTACTTTTGATTCTTTTCTCAGCGGACCAAGTTAGAAAAGAGGAAGTGATGACAGAAGCTGACACCTCAAATCAACACCTGTTTGACTTACTCAACAATGACGGATATATAAAGCTGAATGGAGATGCAGAATTTCCTCAAAAACTGTCTGGTGCTGACACCCAGAAATCAACTGACATGCAGTCTGCGGGAGATGTGGAAGCAGAGTTCCTGCAAAACCCCAGCCAAGGTCATTTGAACCTGCCAGGGCCAACGAAATCTGACTGCAGCGCCTTCAACCACCTCTCCTCCTCCAAATACAGCACCGTGTCCTACCGCAGGATCCGCAGAGGCAACACACGACAGAGGATAGAGGAGTTTGAGTTCTTGCTGACGAATAAAAAATAACCTGCCTTTCAAATCTATTAAGAAAAAGATGACGGGCCAAACACATGACTACAAGCTTACAAATGTTCCAGCTCTGAAATGTATGTCAGTAGTTTCAGAAATCCCTGATGATATTCACAATATACTTACATCTGTGACACTCCTAAATCTATTTAATGACATTATGTTTGAGAAATGCCTAACTTTGCTGTTAACTCTACAGGTATTTATTGTGGATATGTATGTTAAACTAATTTGGGGATTTGAACCAAATTACCATTTATTTGAACCAAAGAGATGATTGTACAACAAAATGCAACTAGAAAATTCCTGAAGAAATTTAACTGGGGCCTGCCAAAGTGTGCCCGTCGGTTTGGACCCAGCGTTCTGATGCTAAGAATTAGCATCAATGCTAAAGAAAGCTGCAATGTAATCAATAGCATGTGAAGAATCACAAGAATGTTAAGTAAGCTGGACATGCAACATTCAGTATGATAAAGTAAGTGTATTAGCTAAAATGAGCAAATATGCTAATATAAGCATAAATACTGTCAGTAGCATGTGGGGTATCATTAGAATGTTTACTGTCATTTACTTACTCCATTAAGTATACTAAACATGGCTAATAAGTCTGAAAAATAGAAAATAGCTTATTTAAGCTAAAAGGCTAATGTTATTGAACTGCCTTGCTGCGCAAGGCAGTTCCCTAACCTCGGATAAACAGATAATGCAGAATGATATCATTGTACCGCCTTCGGCGTGCACTGTCCAGAGGGGCATATTGAGGCTTTTATTTTGAAATTTGCAGTAAGCTTCATATTAAATGCCCACACTAATCCAATGTGTAAGAGTGCTTTGGATAAACCAGTCACGTCAAGCAAAAATGAGCAAATATATGATGTAAAAATTGCCAAAGCTTTTATTTTGAAATTTTTGTTAAGCTTCATTTGAAAGGGTCAAAGTCATCCCATGTGTAACAGTCATTGGATTAAATCAGTCATATAACGCTCAAAAAAGCAATGACCTGATGTAAAAATTTTCAAGGGCTTTTATTTTGAAATTTTAGTAAGCTTCATTTCAAAGGGCTAGACTCATCCCATGTGTAACAGTGACAGGGTTAAATGAGTTATGTACAGCCCATAGCAGCAAGTTGTTCTAAAGGCCAGCTCAGTCCTCCTCTGTTTTAACTGAACTACTAGTTAGAACTACAGTGATGCGTATTTGTAGTCTAGCAGCTCTCCCTGCTCTGGGTTCCGTTGCCATGGTAAATAATCCTCTGCCAGCTGTGAGTGAGACATCCAGGGGAGACAATTCTCTGTTTGAGCCAGCCAGTTTGACTAAAAAAGCATTGCAAACAACTGTTTCCCTGCTCGGGAACCGTAATACATATTCAAAAACCGCTTTGAAGCATATGAGAGGGCTATTTGTCGTCTCACATAGTCCCGCCATTCATATCTCTACCTCACTCACAGTATTAACAGCGATGAGATAAAAAAGTGTGTGCCAAGGTCTGAAATTTATCAGAAATACATGGAAGTGAATCAGTGAGATCTGTCTGCTACCCTGGCGCATGACTTTGCTCTGAAGCACCTGGAGAGAAAACTGTAAGCGCTAGATAATTTTTGAAAACATTTGACCGGAGCAGGCACGCGTATCAATGTCAGGACCAAGTTTGATACCAATCATGCAATATTTGTGAGCGTGAGGGCGAGTTAAAAAATGATTTGGGGTCAAAATGTCGCTCTGACTCTCACTCTAGCGGAGCTGCCTTCACACTCTGATTTTTCCAAAATCAAAAACTTTGGGTCGCTTAGAAAGAAGTTGTGGACAAACCATAATACATATTGACGTGCTGTCTTCACTTTAAAAGAGATCACGGACGTATCTACAAAATGAAGTTTGAATGGCGTTTCTACATAAAGTTATGACGACACAGAAAATCCTCAAAAATAGGGTATTTTCAGGATTTACTGGTTGCCTCATCCCCTTGACGACGAGACTTGCACCTGGTGAGCTCGTTAGTGATTTTGGGGTCGTTTTTTGCTTTTTAAGTCGCCATGGTAACTCCAAAGCCCACCAAAAGTAATAGCACACCTCCCGGGATCGAGCCGCACGTTTTGATACCACTTTTGTGGGTGGGCTCGCAGCGGTACGAGCCGCATTCCGGTTGGCGGAAGAATAATAAATAATAAACTAGAAAATTCCTGAAGAAATTTAACTGGGGCCTGCCAAAGTGTGCCCGTCGGTTTGGACCCAGCGTTCTGATGCTAAGAATTACCATCAATGCTAAAGAAAGCTGCAATGTAATCAATAGCATGTGGAGAATCACAAGAATGTTAAGTAAGCTGGACATGCAACATTCAGTATGATAAAGCAAGTGTATTAGCTAAAATGAGCAAATATGCTAATATAAGCATAAATACTTTCAGTAGCATGTGGGGTATCATTAGAATGTTTACTGTCATTTACTTACTCCATTAAGTATACTAAACATGGCTAATAAGTCTGAAAAATAGAAAATAGCTTATTTAAGCTAAAAGGTTAAGTTAATGAACTGCCTTTGCTGCGCAAGGCAGTTCCCTAACCTCGGATAAACAGATAATGCAGAATGATATCACTGCCTCAGCGTGCACTGTCCAGAGGGGCATTTTGAGGCTTTTATTTTGAAATTTGCAGTAAGCTTCATATTAAATGCCCACACTAATCCAATGTGTAAGAGTGCTTTGGATAAACCAGTCACATAAAGCCAAAAAGAGCAATTACATGATGTAAAAATTCCCAAGGCTTTTATTTTGAAATTTTTGTTAAGCTTCATTTGAAAGGGTCAAAGTCATCCCATGTGTAACAGTCATTGGATTAAATCAGTCATATAACGCTCAAAAAAGCAATGACCTGATGTAAAAATTTTCAAGGGCTTTTATTTTGAAATTTTCAGTAAGCTTCATTTCAAAGGGCTAGACTCATCCCATGTGTAACAGTGACAGGGTTAAATTAGTTATATACAGCCCATAGCAGCAAGTTTTTCTAAAGGCCAGCTCAGTCCTCCTCTGTTTTAACTGAACTAGTAGTTAGAACTACAGTGATGCGTATTTGTAGTCCTCAGCAGCTCTCCCTGCTCTGGGTTCCGTTGCCATGGTAAATAATCCTCTCTGCCAGCTGTGAGTGAGACATCCAGGGGGAGACAATTCTCTGTTTGAGCCAGCCAGTTTGACTAAAAAAAGCATTGTAAAAAAACTGTTTCCTGCTCGGGAACCGTAATACATATTCGAAAACCGCTTGAAGCATATGAGAGGGCTATTTGTCGTCTCACATAGTCCCGCCATTCATATCTCTACCTCACTCACAGTATTAACAGCGATGAGATAAAAAAGTGTGTGCCAAGGTCTGTAATTTTCAGAAATACATGGAAGTGAATCAGTGAGATCTGTCTGCTACCCTGGCGCATGACTTTGCTCTGAAGCACCTGGAGAGAAACTGTAAGCTTAGATAATTTTTGAAAACATTTGACCGAGCAGGCATGCGTATCAATGTCATGACCAAGTTTGATACCAATCATGCAATATTTGTGAGCGTGAGGGCGAAAAAATGATTTGGGGTCAAACGCCTGACTCTCACCTAGCAGAGCGGCCTTCACACTCTGATTTTTCCAAAATCAAAAACTTTGGGTCGCTTAGAAAGAAGTTGTGGACAAACCATAATTCATATTGACGCTGTCTTCACTTTAAAAGAGATCACGGACGATTTACAAAATGAAGTTTGAATGGCGCTTTACATAAAGTTATGATTTACACAGAAAATCCTCAAAATAGGGTATTTTTAAGATTTAGAGGTTGCCTCATCCCCTTGACCAGATTGCACCTGGTGAGCTCGTAGTGATTTTGGGGTCGTTTTTTTGCTTTTTACGCGCCATGGTAACTCCAAATCCCACCAAAAGTAATAGCAATCCGGGTTCGAGCACGCTTTTGATACCACTTTTATGGGTGGGCTCTGAGCGCAGCCGATTCGTGACAAAGAATAAGTATAATAATAAAGAAACATTCTATTGGGTGTAGAACAATAGGTGGAGCATATGGAGTAACTGACTTTCAAGTCAGTCACTGCTCTCCTTATGCATAATGGCAGGCAACTAGAAAATTCCTGAAGAAATTTAACTTGCCAAAGTGTGCCCGCCGGTTTGGACCCAGCGTTTGATGCTAAGAATTTGCAATGCTGCTTAAAACTTCAAAGAACCATGGAGAATCACAAGAATGTTGACTAACATGGACATGCAATGACAAGCATGATAATCATTCACTAGCATGTTGTCTACTTGACTTACACCATTAAGTATACAAAACATGGCTAAAAAGACAAAAAAAAATAGCTTATTTAAGATAAAATGCTAATGAACTGCTTGTTGCGCAAGGCAGTTCCCTAACCTGAGAGAAAGAATATAAAGCATTCTATATTGCATACCCATGCACCTGAGGGCATATTGAGGCTTTTATTTTGAAATTTGCAGTAAGCTTCATATTAAATGCCCACACTAATCCAGTGTAAGAGTGCTTTGGATAAACCAATCACAGCAAAAATGAGCAAATATATGATGTAAAAATTGCCAAGGCTTTTATTTTGAAATTTTCAGTAAGCATCATAAGAAATGGTCAAACTCATCCCATGTGTAACAGTGAATGTTAAATCGTTTTATAATGCTCAAAACACAAGTAGTTCTAAAGGCCAGCTCAGTCCTCCTGTAGTAACTGACAGTTCCACCATGTTGTAGTTCTAACCTTCAGTCTTTGTAGTTCTAAAGAGCAGCTCAACTGTCAGAGTGAAACACACAGGGAGAGATGGAATAGTTTGAAGCAGTTAGTTTTCTGATCAAAGCAGGCCAAATATCTACCTAAATGCTGCAATAGCATGTGGGTATCATTTGAATGTTGTCTGTAACTGACTTTACTCAATTCAGTATATTTAAAATGACTAAGTAAGAAAAATAGCTAATAGTTTATTTAAGGTAAAAGTCTTATCTATTGACTGCCTTGCTGAAGGCAGATCCCTAACCCAGAGAAGAATATAAAGCATTCTATATTATTGCACGCCACGTGCATTAACCTGAAAATATGAAGGCTTTTTTTTGAAAATAAACATAAGCTCATATTAAATGCCCACACTAATCCTTTGATTTAATCATGGTCAAATTAATGCCATTGCATCATAGAATGTTTTCTGTAATTGATTTACATTCAGTATATTTAAAAATGACTAATAAGTAAGAAAATAGCTCAGTTTATTTAAGATAAGACTAATAAAGCATTCTATTATTAAAGGGCGATGCATTATTGTTCTGATTGTCCTTTTAATATCATTAGGTCATTTTGATTGCACTGCTGCCAAGCCATAAACCTGAGAGGAAAAGATAATATAGGCAGAGATTTTCAGCCACGGCGCTGCACTCACCTGACAGAGATATTGGGGCTTTTATTGAAATTTCCATTGCTTTATTTAAAATTACACATAATCCTGTGTGTGTAACAATGGTTTGTTAAAATCTGTTATAAAATGCCCAAAACACAAGTAGTTAAAGGCCAGCTCATTCCAGAGTGTCCTACAAATCAGCTGCTCTGACCTCATGTGTTCCGCTATGGTAATGGATCAGCTGCTACTGTCATGTCTGTGAGAGAAAAAAGAAAAAATTCTCTCTTTTGAGACACCCAGCCAATTAATATGGAAAAGCATCAACAAACCTTTGCCCAGGAACCGTAATACATATTTGAAAACCGTTGAAGCATAAGAGGGCTACTTCTCATAGAGTATCATAATTCATATTTTTACCTCATTCACAGTAATTGCAGTGATGAGAAAAAATTGTGCAGAAACTTTTCAGAAATACATGGAAGTGAATCAGAGAGCGCCAGTTACTGTCCCATAATTTCACTGCATTTGACAGAAAACAGAAATGCTAGAGAAATATCGAACATTTTACCGAGCAGGCATTATTAAATGTCATGACCGAGTTTGATACCAATCGGCGATATTTGTGTGCCATTTCAAAATCGCAAAAAAATCTGCTTAAATTCTCACTCTAAAAAAACGGCCAAGGCTTTTATTTTGAAATTAGTGTTAATCTTCATTTGGAAGTGCCAAACTCATCCCATGTGTAACAGTGAATGTGTTAAATCGTTTCTATAATGCTCAAAACACAAGTAGTTCTAAAGGCCAGCTCAGTCCTCCTCTGTAGTAACTGATAGTTCCACCATGTTGTAGTTCTAACCTTCAGTCTTTGTAGTTCTAAAGAGCAGCTCAACTGTCATGAGAATGAAAAACACAAGGAGAGATGGGATCCTAATAGTTTTAAGCAGTTACTTTTCTGATCAAAGCAGGCCAAACATATCTTTACCTAAACTAATAGCATGTGGGTATCATTAGAATGTTTTCTGTAATTGATTTACTCCATTCAGTATATTTAAACATGGCTAATAAGTAAGAAAATAGCTAATAGTTTATTTAAGGTAAAAGTCTTTTCTTATTGAACTGCCTTGCTGCGCAAGGCAGTTCCCTAACCTGAGAGAAGAATATAAAGCAATGATATTGCACGCCTACGTATGCACTGTCCAGAGGGCAATATGAGGCTTTTATTTTGAAATTTGCATAAGCTTCATATTAAATGCCCACACTAATCCAATGTGTAAGAGTGTTTTAATATTTACTGGCCTAAAAGCCAGTAGAATGGAAGCTCTGTTTAACAAAAATTAGAACTGATATGGTGTTCTGATAGTTTTATTATCATTAGGTCAAAAGGGTCAAAGCATTGCTAAGCCAGTCATAACCTGAGAGGAAAAGATAATATAGGCAGAAAAGCAATGACTCACCTGACAGAGATATTGGGGCTTTTATTTTGAAATTTTCAGTAAGCTTCATTTAAAATTACTATAATCCTGTGTGTAACAATGGTTTGTTAAAATCTGTTATAAAAGCCCAAAACACAAGTAGTAAAGGCCTCATTCCAGAGTGCCTCCCATAAATCAGCTGCTCTGGCCTCATGTGTTCCGCTATGGTAATGGATCCTCTGCCAGCTGTGAGTGAGACAGAAAGGGGGAAAAATTCTCTCTTTGAGCCAGCCAGTTTGACTAAAAAGCATAACAAACCTTTGCTGCTCAGGAACCGTGAATACATATTCAAAACCGCTTGAAGCATAAGAGGGCTATTTGTCTCACATAGTCCCGCATTCATATTTTCTACACAGTATTAATTGCAGTGATGAGACAAAAATTGTGCAGAAATTTTTCAGAAATACATGGAAGTGAATCAGTGAGAGCTGCCAGTTACCCTGTCCCATAATTTCACTCTGAAGCACCTTGACAGAAAAAATGCTAGAGAAAATCGAAACATTTTACCGGAGCAGGCACGCGATCAATGTCATGACCAAGTTTGATACCAATCGGGCGATATTTAGGGAGTGACGGCGATTTCAAAATCGCTTTGGGGTCAAAAATCTGCTTCAATTCTCACTCTAGGAGCCAGTTGGTCTTTATTTTTTCGCAGTTGGAAATTTTGCTCTTTTTCGCTTACGCCGCCATAAAGTCCGATTCCATAAAAATAATACAATGCCGGGACCGACGCTTTGATACCACTTTTGTGGTGGGCTGTGAAGCAAAGCATTAACGGTAACGGAAGAATAATAAATACTAGAAAATTCCTGAAGAAATTTAACTGCCTAAAAGTGTGCCTCGGTTTGGACCCAGCTCTGATGCTAAGAATTTGCATCAATGCTAAAGAAAGCTGCAATGTAATCAATAGAATCAAAAGAATCACAAGAATGTTAAGTAAACTGGACATGCACCATTCAGTATGATAAAGTAAGTGTATTAGCTAAAATGAGCAAAATGCTAATGTTTGAATGCTCAGTAGCATGTGGGATATTAGAATGTTCTGTAATTTACTTAATTCCTTCAGTATACTAAACATGGCAGAGAAGAAAAATAGGTAATAGCTTATTTAAGCTAAAAATGTTAATGCTGCACGCAAGGCAGCTAACCTGAGAGAACCAGATAATGCAGAATGATCATTGTCCAGAGGCATATTGAGGCTTTTATTTTGAAATTTGCAGTAAGCTTCATATTAAATGCCCACACTAATCCAGTGTCTAAGAGTGCTTTGGATAAACCAATGTCAAAAAATGAGCAAATATATGATGTAAAATCCAAGGCTTTTATTTTGAAATTTTCAGTAAGCATCATAAGAAATGGTCAAACTCATCCCATGTGTAACAGTGATGTGTTAAATCGTTCTATAATGCTCAAAACACAAGTAGTTCTAAAGGCCAGCTCAGACCTCCTCTGTAGTAACTGACAGTTCCACCATGTTGTAGTTCTAACCTTCAGTCTTTGTAGTTCTAAAGAGCAGCTCAACTGTCATGAGAATGAAAACACAGGGAGAGATGGAATCCTAATAGTTTAAGCAGTTAGTTTTTCTGATTAATAAGTAAGAAAAAGCCAATAGTTTATTTAAGATAAGACTATAAAGCATTCTATATTATTGTACGCCTACATGCATTATTGTTCTGATAGTCTATTTAATATCATTAGGTCAGTGTTATTTATTGCACTTGAAAAGCCAAAAGCATAACCTGAGAGAAGAATAAAAGCATTTATTATTGCATCGTCATATGCATTAACCCAGGGCAATATGAAGACTATTTGAAAAATAAACATAAGCTTCATATTAAATGCAAATTATGGCTTTTGGTTTCATTTAATATCATTTCAAATTAATGCCATCATGTGAACAATGGTTTGTTAAAATCAGTTAAAAATGCCCAAAACACAAGTAGTTCTAAAGGCCAGCTCATTCCAGAGTGTCCTCCCATAAATCAGCTGCTCTGGCCTCATGTGTTCTGCTATGGTAATGGATCAGCTAACTGTGTGTGAGACAGAAAGGGGAAAAAATTCTATCTGTGAGACACAGCCAATTAATATGGAAAAGCATAACAAACCTTTGCCGCTCAGGAACCGTAATACATATTTGAAAACCGCTTGAAGCGTATGAGAGGGCTATTTGTGCTCCATAGTCCGATTCATTTTTACCTCATTCAGTAATTGCAGTGATGAGACAAAAATTGTGCAGAAACTTTTCAGAAATACATGGAAGTGAATCAGGAGAGCGCCAGTTACCCTGTCCCATAATTTCACTCTGAAGCACCTTGATAGAAAACCGTAATGCTAGAGAAATATAACACATTTTACCGGAGCAGGCACGCGTATCAATGTCATGACCGAAGTTTGATACCAATCGGGCGATATTTGGCGTGACGATTTTAAAAATCGCTTTGTCAAAAATCTGCTAAATTCTCACTCTAAAAAGCGCAGTTGGTGTGTTATGCTCTGCCAGTTGGAAATTTTGCTCGTTTTTACCGCCATCGTAAGTCCGATTCCTTATAAAAATAATAGCAATGCCGAGAGCCGCACGCTTTGATACCACTTTTGTGGGCTCAGATAAACAGCCGCATTAACAAAATGGAAGAATAAAATATAATATATTTAGAAAATTCCTGAAGAAATTTAACTGGGGCCTGCCAAAGTGTGCCCCGGTTTGGACTAGCGCTCTGATGCTAAGAATTTGCATCAATGCTAAGCAAAAACTTCCAAAGAACCATGGGAGAATCAAAGAATGTTGAAGGACATGCACATTCAGCATGATAATCAGCTCACTAGCATGTTGTATACTTGACTTACAATTAAGTATACTAAACATGGCTAATAAGTCAGAAAAATAGCACAGCTTATTTAAGCAAAAGGCTAATGCAGTTCTAACCTGAGAGAAGAATATGCATTCTATTATTGCACGCTTACGGATGCATTAACCTGAGGGTCATATTGAGGCTTTTATTTTGAAATTTCAGAAAGCTTTTTAAAATGCCCACACTAATCCAGTGTGTAAGAGTGCTTTGGATAAACCAGTCACATAAAGCCAAAAAGAGCAAATACATGATGTAAAATTGCCAAGGCTTTTATTTTGAAATTAGTAATCTCATAAAGTGCCAAACTCATCCCATGTGTAACAGTGAATGTGTTAAATCGTTCTATAATGCTCAAAACACAAGTAGTTCTAAAGGCCAGCTCAGTCCTCCTCTGTAGTAACTGACAGTTCCACCATGTTGTAGTTCTAACCTTCAGTCTTTGTAGTTCTAAAGAGCAGCTCAACTGTCATGAGAATGAAACACAGGAGAGATGGAATTAATAGTTTGAAGCAGTTAGTTTGATCAAAGCAGGCCAAACATATCTTTACCTAAGTGTTGCCAATAGCATGTGGGGTATCATTAGAATGTTTTCTGTAATTGACTTACTCATTCAGTATATTTAAAATGACTAATAAGTAAGAAAATAGCTAATAGTTTATTTAAGGTAAAAGTTTTATCTTATGATCGCTGCTTGCCGCGCAAGGCAGATCCCTAACCTGAGAGAAGAATATAAAGCATTCTATTATTGTATCGCCACGGCATGCATTAACCTGAGGGAAATATGAAGGCTTTTATTTTGAAATATATAAGCTTCATATTAAATGCCCACACTAATCCAATGGCTAACAGTGTTGTTAAATTTATTTACTGGCCTAAACAGCCAGTAGTTCTAATAAGCTCTATTTTAACTGTTAACCAGATATGGTGTTCTGATGGTCCTATTTAATATCATTAGGTCAAAGGTTAAGATCTGTTGCTGCGCAAGCCAGTGCCATAACCTGAGAGGAAAAGATAATATAGGCAGAGATTTTCAGCACGCTAACTCACCTGACAGAGATATTGGGGCTTTTATTGGGAAATTTCCATTAAGCTTTTTTTAAAATTGAAACATTAATCCTGTGTGTAACAATGGTTTGTTAAAATCAGTTATAAAATGCCCAAAACACAAGTAGTTATAAAGGCCAGCTCATTCCAGAGTGTCCTCCCATAAATCAGCTGCTCTGGCCCCATGTGTCTGCTATGGTAATGGATCAGCTGCTAACTGTCAGTGTGAGACAGAAAGGGGAAAAAATTCTATCTTTGTGAGACACAGCCAATTAATATGGAAAAAAGCATTAACAAACCTTTGTTGCTCAGGAACCGTAATACATATTCAAAAAAACCGCTTGCGTATAAGAGGGCTATTTGTCTTCTCCGATAGTATCGTTAATTCATATTTACCTCATTCACAGTAATTGCAGTGATGAGACAAAATTGTGCAGAAACTTTTCAGAAATACATGGAAGTGAATCAGGAGAGCGCTGTTACCCTGTCCCATAATTTCACTCTGAAGCACCTTGACAGAAAACCGAAATGCTAGAGAAATATCGAACACATTTTACCGGAGCAGGCACGCGATCAATGTCATGACCGAGTTTGATACCAATCGGGCGATATAGGGTGACGCGATTTCAAAATCGCTTTCAAAATCTGCTTAAATTCTCACCTAAAAAAAGGGCAGTTGGTTTCAGTTATGCTCTGCGCTTCGCAGTTGGAAATTTTGCTCGCCGCTTTTACGCCGCCATCAAGTCCGATTCCTTATAAAATAATAGCATCCGGGACCGAGCACGCTTTGATACCACTTTGTGGGTGGGCTCAGTCAGTGATTAACTGACAAGAATAATAATACGTATAATAATAAAGACATTGGGTGTAGAATACCACATGAATGATAGTGACTTTGCTGTCAGTCACTGCTCTATGCATCAGAACTAGAAAATGCCTGAAGAACTGTATCTGGGGCCTGCCTCAGTGTGCCCGGCGGGTTGGACCCAGCGGTCTGAGGCTCAGAATTTGCTTCATTGCTAAGCTTAAAACTTCCAAAGAACCATAGAATCACAAGAATGTGACTAACATGGAGCATACGCACATGATAATCACTAGCATGTTGTTTATACTTGACTTACACCATTAAGTATACTAAACATGTAATAAGTCCAAAAAATAGCTAATAGCTTATTTAGCTAAAAGGTTATGTTAATGAACTTTGTTACAAGGCAGTTCCTAACCTGAGAGAAACAGATAATGCTGAATGATATTTTGCATTCTGTGCCCTGATAAATCATATTAAGGCTTTTATTTTGAAATTTGCAGTTCATTATAAATGCCCACACTAATCCAGTGTAAGAGTGCTTTGGATAAACCAGTCACATAAAGCCAGGAGCAAATACATGATGTAAAATTGCCAAGGCTTTTATTTTGAAATTGTGTAAGCTTCATAAAATAAACTAATCCCATGTGTAACAGTGAATGTGTTTAATCGTTTCTATACTGCTCAAACCACAAGTAGTTCTAAAGGCCCGCTCAGTCCTCCTCTGGAGTAACTGACAGTTCCACCATGTTGTAGTTCTAACCTTCAGTCTTTGTAGTTCTAAAGAGCAGCTCAACTGTGAGTGAAACACAGGAGAGATGGAATCCTAATAGTTTGAAGCAGTTAGTTTTGATCAAAGCAGGCCAAACATATCTTTACCTAAGTGTTGCCAATAGCATGTGGTATCATTAGAATGTTTTCTGTAATTGACTCATTCAGTATATTTAAAATGACTAATAAGTAAGAAAATAGCTAATAGTTTATTTAAGGTAAAAGTTTTATCTGATCGCTTGCTGCGCAAGGCAGTTCCCTAACCTGAGAGAAATATAAAGCATTCTATTATATTGCATCGCTTACGGCGATGCATTAACCTGAGGGCATATGAAGGCTTTTATTTTGAAATTTAAACATAAGCTTCATATTAAATGCCCACACTAATCCAGTGCAAATTATCAGGTCAAATTAATGCCAGCATCATTAGAATGCTGTAATTGATTTACTCCATTCAGTATATTTAAATGACTATAAGTAAGAAAATAGCATTTATTAAGACTAATAAGCTTTATATGCAATGCATTATTGTCTATTGTCATTTAATATCATTAGGTCGTTACTTATTGCAAGCCAGCCATGCCATAACCTGAGAGGAAAGATCAGGCAGAGATTTTTTAAAAGCGCTGAACTACCTGACAGAGATATTGGGCTTTTATTGAAATTTCCATTAAGCTTTATTTAAAATTGACACATTAATCCTGTGTGTAACAATGGTTTGTTAAAATCAGTTATAAAATGCCCAAAACACAAGTAGTTCTAAAGGCCAGCTCATTCCAGAGTGTCCTCCTAAATCAGCTGCTCTGCCTCATGTGTTCCGCTGTTATGGTAATGGATCAGTAACTGTCATTTGTGTGAGACAGAAAGGGGGAAAAATTCTATCTTTGTGAGACACCCAGCCAATTAATATGGAAAAGCACCAAACAAACCTTTGCTGCTCAGGAACCGTAATACATATTCAAAAACCGCTTGAAGCATAAGAGGGCTATTTGTCTTCCGATAGTACTAATTCATATTTTTACCTCATTCACAGTAATTGCAGTGATGAGACAAAAATTGTGCAGAAACTTTTCAGAAATACATGGAAGTGAATCAGGAGAGCGCCAGTTACCCTGTCCATATTTCACTCTGAAGCACCTTGACAGAAAACCGTAATGCTAGAAATATTTGAACACATTTTAGGAGCAGGCATGCGATCAATGTCATGACCAGTTTGATACCAATCGATATTTGGCGTGACAGCAATTTCAAAATCGCTGTCAAAAATCTGCTTAAATTCTCACTCTAAGCGCCAGTTGGTCCAGTTATGCTGCGCTTCGCAGTTGGAAATTTTGCTCGTTTTCGCTTTTACATCGCCATCGTAAGTCCGATTCAATAAATACAGCTGAACGAGCCGCACGCTTTGATACCACTTTTGTGGGTCTAAGCGGCAGCCGCATTAATCAGGGATGAAGAAGAAGAATAATAATAAAGACGTATTGGGTGTAGAACAATAGGTTTTGATGTATGATAGAGATGACTTGCTTCGCATAATTTTCCTTATGCATTATGCATCAACTAGAAAATTCCTGAAGAAATTTAACTGGGGCCTGCCAAAGTGTGCCGGTTTGGACCAGCGTTTGATGCTAAGAATTTGCATCAAAAGAAAGCTATGTAATCAATACAATCACAAGAATGTTAAGTAACTGACATGCACCATTCAGTATGATAAAGTAAGTGTATTAGCTAAAATGAGCAAAATGCTAATGTTAGCGTGAATGCTCTCAGTAGCATGTGGATATTATTAGAATGTTCTCTGTAATTTAAATTCCTTCAGAATACTAAACATGGCAGATAGTAAGAAAAATAGGTAATAGCTTTTAAGTTATGTTAATGAACTGCCTTGCAGGGCAGCACCTGAGAGAACCAGATAATGCAGAATGATATCATTGCTCACTGCTGGTGCACTATTCAGATATTGAGGCTTTTATTTTGAAATTTCAGTAAGCATCATAAGAAATGGTCAAACTCATCCCATGTGTAACAGTGAATGTTAAATCGTTTCGATAATGCTCCAAACACAAGTACTTCTAAAGGCCAGCTCAGTCCTCCTCTGTAGTAACTGACAGTTCCACCATGTTGTAGTTCTAACCTTCAGTCTTTGTAGTTCTAAAGAGCAGCTCAACTGTCATGAGAATGAAACACACAGGGAGATGGAATCCTAATAGTTTGAAGCAGTTACTTTTTCTGATCAAAGCAGGCCAAATATATTACTAAGTAATAGCATGTGGGTATCATTAGAATGTTTCTGTAATTGACTTACTCCATTCAGTATATTTAAAATGACTAATAAGTAAGAAAAATAGCTAATAGTTTATTTAAGGTAAAAGTCTTATCTAATGATCTGCTTGCTGCAAGGCAGATCCCTAACCTGAGAGAAGAATATAAAGCATTCTATTATATTATTGCACGCTACGATGCATTAACCTGAGGGAAATAAGAAGGCTTTTATTTTGAAATATAAACATAAGCTTCATATTAAATGCCCACACTAATCCAATTAACAGTGTTTGAGTTAAATCATTTACTGCCTAAACAGCCAGTAGTTCTAAATGGAAGCTCTGTTTTAACTGACTGTTAGTTAGAACTACAGATATGGTGTTCTGATAGTCCCATTTATTATCATTAGGTCAGTTATCTTTTGCTTAAAGCAAGCCAGTGCCATAACCTGAGAGGAAAAGATAATATAGGCAGAGATTTTTACGCACTCACCTGACAGAGATATTGGGGCTTTTATTGGGAAATTTCCATTGCTTTATTTAAAATTACACACTAATCCTGTGTAAGAATGGTTTGTTAAAATCAGTTATAAAATGCCCAAAACACAAGTAGTTCTAAAGGCCAGCTCATTCCAGAGTGTCCTCCCATAAATCAGCTGCTCTGGCCTCATGTGTTCCGTTGCTATGGTAATGGATCAGCTAACTGTCATGTCTGTGAGAGAAAGAGGGGGAAAAATTCTATCTTGTGAGACACCCAGCCAATTAATATGGAAAAGCACTAACAAACCTTTGCTCAGGAACCGTAATACATATTTGAAAACCGCTTGAAGCGTATGAGAGGGCTATTTGTCTCCGACAGTGAATTCATATTTTTACCTCATTCACAGTAATTGCAGTGATGAGACAAAAAGTGTGCAGAAAAATTTTCAGAAATACATGGAAGTGAATCTGGGAGAGCGCTTACCCTGTCCCATGATTTCACTCTGAAGCACCTTGACAGAAAACCGTAAATGCTAGAGAAATATAACACATTTTACCGGAGCAGGCACGCGTATCAATGTCATGACCGAAGTTTGATACCAATTGGCGATATTTGGGTGACGGCGATTTCAAAATTGCTTTGGGGTCAAAAAATCTGCTAAATTCTCACTACTAGCGCAGTTGGTTTCAGTTATGCTCTGCTTCGCAGTTGGAAATTTTGCTCGTTACGCCATCGTAAGTCCGATTCAATAAAAGTAATAGCTTTGGAAAGCACACGCTTTGATACCACTTTTGTTTCACCATGCCGCATGATGAAAAGAAAAAATATAGAAAATAAAGCCCATGCATAATAGTGACTGACTTAGTCAGTCACTGCTCTATGTTGCTATCAAATAATTTTAAAGAGACATTCTATTGGGTAACAATAGGCTGCCATGTAATATGGAGGTAGTGACTGACTTGTTCGCAAGTCAGTCACTGCTCTCCTGCATTGTATGGGCAGAACTAGAAAATTCCTGAAGAAATTTAACTGGGGCCTGCCAAAGTGTGCCCGCCGGTTTGGACCCAGCGCTCTGATGCTAAGAATTTGCATCAATGCTAAAGAAAGCTGCAATGTAATCAAGAATGTAGAATGTTCAGTAAACTGACATGCACCATTCAGTATGATAAAGTAAGTGTATTAGCTAATTCAAAATGCTAATGTTATGAATGCTCTCAGTAGCATGTATTATTAGAATGTTCTGTAATTTACACCTTCAGAATACTAAACATGGCAGATAAGTAAGAAAAATAGGTAATAGCTTATTTAAGCTAAAAGTTAATGTTAATGAACTGCTTGCGCAAGGCAGTCCCTAACCTGAGAGAAAGATAATGCAGAATGATATCATTGCACGCCTCTCATTATTCAGAGGGGCATATTGAGGCTTTTATTTTGAAATTTGCAGTAAGCTTCATATTAAATGCCCACACTAATCCAGTGTCTAAGAGTGCTTTGGATAAACCAATCACGCCAAGCAAAAATGAGCAAATATTTGAT
The DNA here is from genome assembly GCF_019740435.1 of Gambusia affinis. NCBI lineage: Eukaryota > Metazoa > Chordata > Actinopteri > Cyprinodontiformes > Poeciliidae > Gambusia > Gambusia affinis. The sequence goes on from NC_057878.1 coordinate 17,480,757, forward strand.
GTAAAATTGCCAAGGCTTTTATTTTGAAATTTTCAGTAAGCATCATAAGAAATGGTCAAACTCATCCCATGTGTAACAGTGAATGTGTTAAATCGTTTCTATAATGCTCAAAACACAAGTAGTTCTAAAGGCCAGCTCAGTCCTCCTCTGTAGTAACTGACAGTTCCACCATGTTGTAGTTCTAACCTTCAGTCTTTGTAGTTCTAAAGAGCAGCTCAACTGTCATGACAATGAAACACAGGGAGAGATGGAATCTAATAGTTTGAAGCAGTTAGTTTTTTCTGATCAAAGCAGGCCAAACATATCTTTACCTAAGTGTTGCCAATAGCATGTGGGGTATCATTAGAATGTTTTCTGTAATTGATTTACTAATTCAGTATATTTAAAATGACTAATAAGTAAGAAAATAGCTAATAGTTTATTTAAGGTAAAAGTCTTAATGATCTGCTTGCTGCGCAAGGCAGTTCCCTAACCTGAGAGAAGAATATAAAGCATTCTATTGTATCACCACGGGCGATGCATTAACCTGAGGGCAATATGAAGGCTTTTATTTTGAAATAAACATAAGCTTCATATTAAATGCCCACACTAATCCAATGTAACAGTGTTTGGGTTAATTTATTTACTGGCCTAAACAGCCAGTAGTTCTAAATGGAAGCTCTGTTTTAACTGAGTGTTAGTTAGAACTACAGATATGGTGTTCTGATAGTCCTATTTATTATCATTAGGTCAAAGGTTGATTGCACTGGTCGCCAGTGCCATAACCTGAGAGGAAAAAAGCATGACCAGGCACTGACCTGACAGAGATATTGGGGCTTTTATTGAAATTTCCATTAAGCTTTATTTAAAATTGACACATTAATCCTGTGTAACAATGGTTTGTAAATCAGTTATAAAATGCCCAAAACACAAGTAGTTCTAAAGGCCAGCTCATTCCAGAGTGTCCTCCCATAAATCAGCTGCTCTGGCCTCATGTGTTCCGCCATGGTAAATAATCCTCTCTGCCAGCTGTGAGTGAGACATCCAGGGGAGACAATTCTGTTTGAGCCAGCCAGTTTGACTAAAAAGCATTGTAAAAACTGTTTCTGCTCGGGAACCGTAATACATATTCAAAACCGCTTGAAGCATATGAGAGGCTATTTGTCTCACATAGTCCCGCCATTCATATCTCTACCTCATCACAGTATTAACAGCGATGAGATAAAAAAGTGTGCCAAGGTCTGAATTTTCAGAAATACATGGAAGTGAATCAGTGAGATCTGTCTGCTACCCTGGCATGACTTTGCTCTGAAGCACCTGGAGAAAACTGTAAGCGCTAGATAATGAAAACATTTGACCGAGCAGGCACGCGTATCAATGTCATGACCAAGTTTGATACCAATCATGCAATATTTGTGAGCGTGAGGGCAGAAAATGATTTGGGGTCAAAATGTCGCCTGACCGGAGTTCACACTCTGATTTTTCCAAAATCAAAACTTTGGGTCGCTAGAAAGAAGTGGACAAACCATATATATTGATGCTGTCTTCACTTTAAAAGAGATCACGGATTTATCAAAATGAAGTTTGGCTTACATGAAGTTATGACACAGAAAATCCTCAAAATAGGGTATTTTTAAGATTTAGAGGTTGCTCTCCCCTTGACGAAGATTTCAGGTGAGCTCGTAGTGATTTTGGGTCGTTGCTTTACGCCGCCATGGTAACTCCAAATCCCAAAGAATAGCACACCTCCGGAAAAGACGCTTTGATACCACTTTTGGTGGGCCAGCACGCGCATTCGGTGACGGAAGAATAATAAATAATAATAAAGAGACATTCTATTGGGTGAACAATAGGTGGCCATGTAAATGAGAAAGTGACTGACTTGTCGCAAGTCAGTCACTGCTCTCCTTATGCATTGCAGGCCCCAACTAGAAAATTCCTGAAGAAATTTAATTGCCAAAGTGTGCTTTTTGACTTTGATGCTAACACCATCAATGCTAAAGAAAGGTAAACAATAGAATCACAAGAATGTTAAGTAAACTGGACATGCACCATTCAGTATGATAAAGTAAGTGTATTAGCTAAATGAGCAAAATGCTAATGTTATGAATGCTCAGTAGCATGTGGATATTATTAGAATGTTCTCTGTAATTTATTTAATTCCTTCAGAATACTAAACATGGCAGATAAGTAAGAAAAATAGGTAATAGCTTATTTAAGCTAAAAGGCTAATGAACTGCTTCTCGCAAGGCAGCTAACCTGAGAGAACCAGATAATGCAGATAATATGTAGACTGCACTATTCAGACATATTGAGGCTTTTATTTTGAAATTTGCAGTAAGCATCATAAGAAATGGTCAAACTCATCCCATGTGTAACAGTGAATGTGTTAAATCAGTTCTATAATGCTCAAAACACAAGTAGTTTTAAAGGCCAGCTCAGTCCTCCTCTGTAGTAACTGACAGTTCCGCCATGTTGTAGTTCTAACCTTCAGTCTTTGTAGTTCTAAAGAGCAGCTCAACTGTCATGTGAGTGAAACACACAGGAGAGATGGAATCCTAATAGTTTGAAGCAGTTAGTTTTTCTGATCAAAGCAGGCCAAACATATCTTTACCTAAGTGTTGCCAATAGCATGTGGTATCATTAGAATGTTTTCTGTAATTGATTTACTCCATTCAGTATATTTAAAATGACTAATAAGTAAGAAAATAGCTAATAGCTTTATTTAAGGTAAAAGTCTATCTTTAATGATCTGCTGCGCAAGGCAGATCCCTAACCTGAGAGAAGAATAAAAGCATTCTAATATTATTGTATCGCTTACGGGCGATGCATTAACCTGAGGGCAATATGAAGGCTTTTATTTTGAAAATAAACATAAGCAAATGCCCACACTAATCCAATGCCTAACAGTGTTTGAGTTAAAATTTACTGGCCTAAAAGTAGTTCTAAATGGAAGCTCTGTTTTAACTGAGTGTTAGTTAGAACTACAGATATGGTGTTCTGATAGTCCTATTTATTATCATTAGGTCAAGGGTTGATTGCTGCTGCGCAAGCCAGTGCCATAACAAAGATAATATAGAGATTTTTAGCGCCTGGCGCTTCACCTGACAGAGATATTGGGGCTTTTATTGGGAAATTTCCATTAAGCTTTATTTAAAATTACACATAATCCTGTGTGTAACAATGGTATGTTAAAATCAGTTATAAAATGCCCAAAACAAGTAGTTCTAAAGGCCAGCTCATTCCAGAGTGTCCTCCCATAAATCAGCTGCTCTGCATCATGTGTTATGGTAATGGATCAGCTGCTAACTGTCAGTGTGTGAGACAGAAAGGGGAAAAATTCTATCTTGTTTGACACCCAGCCAATTAATATGGAAAAGCAATTAACAAACCTTTGCTGCTCAGGAACCGTAATACATATTCAAAACCGCTTGAAGCATGAGAGGGCTATTTGTCGCTCCGATAGTACATAATTCATATTTTTACCTCATTCACAGTAATTGCAGTGATGAGACAAAAAATTGTGCAGAAACTTTTCAGAAATACATGGAAGTGAATCAGGGAGAGCGTCAGTTACCCTGTCCCATAATTTCACTCTGAAGCACCTTGACAGAAAACCGTAAATGCTAGAGAAATATCGAACACATTTTACCGGAGCAGGCACGCGTATCAATGTCATGACCGAAGTTTGATACCAATCGGGCGATATTAGGGTGACAGCGATTTCAAAATCGCTTTGGGGTCAAAAATCTGCTTAAATTCTCACTCTAAAAAGCGCAGTTGGTGCAGTTATGCTCTGCTTCGCAGTTGGAAATTTTGCTCGTTTTTCGCTTTTACGCCGCCATCGAGTCCGATTCCTTATAAAAATAATAGCACACCTGCACCGGCCGCACGCTTTGATACCACTTTTGTGGTGGGCTCAAAAGTAGCCGATTCGGTGACGGAAGAATAATAAATAACTAGAAAATTCCTGAAGAAATTTAACTGGGGCCTGCCAAAGTGTGCCCGGTTTGGACCCAGCGTTCTGATGCTAAGAATTAGCATCAATGCTAAGAAAACTTCAAAGAACCATGTGGAGAATCACAAGAATGTTATTAACATGGACATGCACGATTCAGCATGATAATCAGCTCACTTGCATGTTGTCTATACTTGACTTACACCATTAAGTATACTAAACATGGCTAATAAGTCAGAAAAATAGCTAATTATTATTAAAAAAGGTTAATGCAAGGCAGTTCTAACCTGAGAGAAGAATATAAAGCATTCTATTATTGCACGCTACGGGCGATGCATTAACCTGAGGGCATATTGAGGCTTTTATTTTGAAATTTGCAGAAAGCTTTTATAAATGCCCACACTAATCCAGTGTGTAAGAGTGCTTTGGATAAACCAATCACGCCAAGCAAAATGAGCAAATATATGATGTAAAATTGCCCAGGCTTTTATTTTGAAATTTTCAGTAAGCATCATAAGAAATGGTCAAACTAATCCCATGTGTAACAGTGAATGTGTTAAATCGTTTCTATAATGCTCAAAACACAAGTAGTTCTAAAGGCCAGCTCAGTCCTCCTCTGTAGTAACTGACAGTTCCACCATGTTGTAGTTCTAACCTTCAGTCTTTGTAGTTCTAAAGAGCAGCTCAACTGTCAGAATGAAACACAGGGAGAGATGGAATCCTAATAGTTTTAAGCAGTTACTTTTTCTGATCAAAGCAGGCCAAACATATCTTTACCTAAGTGTTGCCAATAGCATGTATCAGAATGTTTTCTGTAATTGATTTACTCCATTCAGTATATTTAAAATGACTAATAAAGTAATAGCTAATAGTTTATTTAAGGTAAAAGTCTTATCTTAATGATCTGCCAAGGCAGTTCCCTAACCTGAGAGAAGAATATAAAGCATTCTAATATTATTGCATCGCTCACGGCGATGCATTAACCTGAGGGCAATATGAAGGCTTTTATTTTGAAAAATAAACATAAGCTTCATATTAAATGCTCACACTAATCCAATGCCTAACAGTGTTTGGTTAAACATTTACTGGCAAACAGCCATAGTTCTAAATGGAAGCTCTGTTTAACTGAGTGAAAGTTAGAACTACAGATATGGTGTTCTGATAGTCCCATTTATTATCATTAGGTCAAAGGTTACGTTATTGCACTGTTGCTCGCAGTGCCATAACCTGAGAGGAAAAGATAATATAGGCAGAGATTTTGAGCCACTGCACTCACCTGACAGAGATATTGGGGCTTTTATTGAAATTTCCATTAAGCTTTATTTAAAATTGACACATTAATCCTGTGTGTAACAATGGTTTGTTAAAATCTGTTATAAAATGCCCAAAACACAAGTAGTTCTAAAGGCCAGCTCATTCCAGAGTGTCCATTCAGCTGCTCTGGCCTCATGTGTTCCGTGTTATGGTAATGGATCAGCTGCTAACTGTCAGCTGTGTGAGACAGAAAGGGGAAAAAAATTCTATCTTTGTGAGACACCCAGCCAATTAATATGGAAAAGCACTAACAAACCTTTGCTGCTCAGGAACCGTAATACATATTCAAAAACCGCTTGAAGATAAGAGGGCTATTTGTCGCCTCCGATAGTACGCAATTCATATTTTACCTCATTCACAGTAATTGCAGTGATGAGACAAAAATTGTGCAGAAAATTTTCAGAAATACATGGAAGTGAATCGGGAGAGCGCAGTTACCCTGTCCCATGATTTCACTCTGAAGCACCTTGACAGAAAACCGTAAATGCTAGAGAAAAATCGAACACATTTTACCGGAGCAGGCATGCGATTAAATGTCATGACCGAGTTTGATACCAATCGGGTGATATTTAGGCGTGACGCGATTTCAAAATCGCTGGGGTCAAAAATCTGCTTAAATTCTCACCAAAAAGTGGCAGTTGGTTTCAGTTATGTTTCGCTGCAGTTGGAAATCTGTTTTTCGCTTACGCCGCCATCGAGTCCGATTCCTTATAAAATAATAGCTCCAATGCACAGCCGCACGCTTTGATACCACTTTGTGGTGGGCTCACAGCTACGAAAGATTAAGTGTAACGGAAGAAGAAATATATAATATTAAAGAGACATTCTATTGGGTGTAGAACATAGTGCCATGTAAGAGAGTGACTGACTTGCTTCGAACAGTCACTGCTCTCCATATTATACAGAACTAGAAAATTCCTGAAGAAATTTAACTGGGGCCTGCCAAAGTGTGCCGGTTTGGACCCAGCGTTTGATGCTAAGAATTTGCATCAATGCTAAAGAAAGCTGCAATGTAATCAATAGAATCACAAGAATGTTAAGTAAACTGGACATGCACCATTCAGTATGATAAAGTAAGTATTAGCTAATGAGCAAAAATGCTAATGAATGAATACTTCAGTAGCATGTGGGATATTATTAGAATGTCTGTAATTTACTTAATTCCTTCAGAATACTAAACATGGCAGATAAGTAAGAAAAATAGGTAATAGCTTATTTAAGAAAGGTTATAATGAACTGCTTGCTGCGCAAGGCAGCTCTAACCTGAGAGAACCAGATAATGCAGAAATAATTGCAGCACGTGCACTATTCAGAGGGGCATATTGAGGCTTTTATTTTGAAATTTGCAGTAAGCTTCATATTAAATGCCCACACTAATCCAGTGTCTAAGAGTGCTTTGGATAAACCAATCACGTCAAAAAATTAGCAAATATTTGATGTAAAAATTGCCAAGGCTTTTATTTTGAAATTTTCAGTAAGCATCATAAGAAATGGTCAAACTCATCCCAGTAACAGTGAATGTGTTAAATCGTATAATGCTCAAAACACAAGTAGTTCTAAAGGCCAGCTCAGTCCTCCTCTGTAGTAACTGACAGTTCCACCATGTTGTAGTTCTAACCTTCAGTCTTTGTAGTTCTAAAGAGCAGCTCAACTGTCATGACAATGAAACACAGGAGAGATGGAATCTAATAGTTTGAAGCAGTTAGTTTTTCTGATCAAAGCAGGCCAAACATATCTACCTAAGTGTTGCCAATAGCATGTGGGGTATCATTAGAATGTTTTCTGTAATTGATTTACTCCATTCAGTATATTTAAAATGACTAATAAGTAAGAAAATAGCTAATAGTTTATTTAAGGTAAAAGTCTTGTCTAATGATCTGCTTTGCGCAAGGCAGTTCCCTAACCTGAGAGAAGAATATAAAGCATTCTAATTGTATCACCACGGGCGATGCATTAACCTGAGGGCAATATGAAGGCTTTTATTTTGAAATATAAACATAAGCTTCATATTAAATGCCCACACTAATCCAATGTAACAGTGTTTGTTAAACATTTACTGGCCTAAACAGCCAGTAGTTCTAAATGGAAGCTCTGTTTTAACTGAGTGTTAGTTAGAACTACAGATATGGTGTTCTGATAGTCCCATTTATTATCATTAGGTCATTGTTATTATTGACATGCCAAGTGCCATAACCTGAGAGGAAAAGATTATACAGGCAGAGACCTAATGACCTGACAGAGATATTGGGGCTTTTATTGAAATTTCCATTAAGCTTTATTTAAAATTGACACATTAATCCTGTGTGTAACAATGGTTTGTTAAAATCAGTTATAAAATGCCCAAACACAAGTAGTTCTAAAGGCCAGCTCATTCCAGAGTGTCCTCCCATAAATCAGCTGCTCTGGCCTCATGTGTTCCGCTGCCATGGTAAATAATCCTCTGCCAGCTGTGAGTGAGACATCCAGGGGGAGACAATTTTTGAGCAGCCAGCCAGTTTGACAAAAAAGCATTGCAAAAACTGTGCTCGGGAACCGTAATATATATTCAAAACCGCTTGAAGCATATGAGAGGGCTATTTGTCGCTCACATAGTCCCGCATTCATATCTCTACCTCACTCACAGTATTAACAGTGATGAGATAAAAAAGTGTGCAAGGTCTGAAATTTTTCAGAAATACATGGAAGTGAATCAGTGAGATCTGTCTGCTACCCCGCATGACTTTGCTCTGAAGCACCTGGAGAGAAAACTGTCTAGATAATTTTTGAAAACATTTGACCGAGCAGGCAGATATCAATGTCATGACCAAGTTTGATACCAATCATGCAATATTTGTGAGCGTGAGGGCGAGTTAAAAATGATTTGGGGTCAAATGTCGCCTGACTCTCATTTAGCGGAGCGTTTCACACTCTGATTTTTCCAAAATCAAAACTTTGGGTCATGAAAGAAGTTGTGGACAAACCATAATACATATTGACGTGTTGTCTTCACTTTAAAAGAGATCACGGACGATCTACAAAATGAAGTTTGAATCGTTTCTACAAAGTTATGATTTACACAGAAAATCCTAAAAATAGGGTATTTTAAGATTTAGGTTGCCATTGACGCATTAAGATTTCACCTGGTGAGCTAAGAAGTGATTTTCGCTTTTTGCTTTGCCGCCATGGTAACTCCAAATCCCACCAAAGTAATAGCAATGGATCGAGCCGCACGCTTTGATACCATTTTTGTGGGTGTTTCAGCGGCTAGCCAAATTCCGGTGCAAGAATAATAAATAACTAGAAAATTCCTGAAGAAATTTAACTGGGGCCTGCCAAAGTGCTCCGGTTTGGACCCAGCGTTCTGATGCTAAGAATTAGCATCAATGCTAAAGAAAGCTGCAATGTAATCAATAGCATGTGGAGAATCACAAGAATGTTAAGTAAGCTGGACATGCAACATTCAGTATGATAAAGCATTTAGCTAAATGAGCAAAATGCTAATATAAATACTTCAGTAGCATGTGGGTATCATTAGAATGTTTACTGTCATTTACTTACTCCATTAAGTATACTAAACATGGCTAATAAGTCTGAAAAATAGAAAAATAGCTTATTTAAGCTAAAAGTAATGTTAATGAACGCTGCTGCGCAAGGCAGTTCCCTAACCTGATAAACAGATAATGCAGATATCATAGCCTACGGTGCACTGTCCAGAGGGCATATTGAGGCTTTTATTTTGAAATTTGCAGTAAGCTTCATATTAAATGCCCACACTAATCCAATGTGTAAGAGTGCTTTGGATAAACCAGTCATAAAGCCAAAAGAGCAAATTACATGATGTAAAAATTCCAAGGCTTTTATTTTGAAATTTTTGTTAAGCTTCATTTGAAAGGGTCAAAGTCATCCCATGTGTAACAGTCATTGGATTAAATCAGTCATATAACGCTCAAAAAAGCAATGACCTGATGTAAAAATTCAAGGGCTTTTATTTTGAAATTTTCAGTAAGCTTCATTTAAAGGGCTAGACTCATCCCATGTGTAACAGTGACAGGGTTAGTTATACAGCCCATAGCAGCAAGTTGTTCTAAAGGCCAGCTCAGTCCTCCTCTGTTTTAACTGAACTACTAGTTAGAACTACAGTGATGCAGGTAGTCTCAGCCTCCCTGCTCTGGGTTCCGCTGCATGGTAAATAATCCTCTCTGCCAGCTGTGAGTGAGACATCCAGGGGGAGACAATTCTGTTTGAGCCAGCCAGTTTGACTAAAAAAGCATTGTAAAAACTGTTTCTGCTCGGGAACCGTAATACATATTCAAAAAACCGCTTGAAGCATATGAGAGGCTATTTGTCTCACATAGTCCCGCCATTCATATCTCTACCTCACTCACAGTATTAACAGCGATGAGATAAAAAAGTGTGAAAAGGTCTGAAATTTATCAGAAATACATGGAAGTGAATCAGTGAGATCTGTCTGCTACCCTGGTGCATGACTTTGCTCTGAAGCACCTGGAGAGAAAACTGTAAGGCTAGATAATTTTTGAAAACATTTGACCGAGCAGGCACGCTATCAATGTCATGACCAAGTTTGATACCAATCATGCAATATTTAGCGTGAGGGCGAAGTTAAAAATGATTTGGGGTCAAAATGTCGCCTGACTCTCAAGCGGAGCTTTCACACTCTGATTTTTCCAAAAATCAAAAACTTTGGGTCGCTTAGAAAGAAGTTGTGGACAAACCATAATACATATTGACGTTGTCTTCACTTTAAAAGAGATCACGGATTTATCTACAAAATGAAGTTTGAATGGCGCTTTACATAAGTTATGATTTACAGAAAATCCTCAAAATAGGGTATTTTCAGGATTTATTGCTGCTGCCCTATTTCCAGATTGCACCTGGTGAGCTCGAGATTTTGTCGTTTGCTTACGCCGCCATGGTAACTCCAAACCCACCAATAGCACACCTCCCGGATCGAGCCGACGCTTTGATACCACTTTTGTGGGTGGGCTCAGCGGCACGAGCCGCATTCACGGTAAAGAATAAAAGAAAAATAAAGAGACATTCTATTGGTGTAGAATAATACAGTTATGTATAAGTGACTGACTTGCCAAGTCAGTCACTGCTTTATGCATTGCTATCAGTCATAGAGTTCTATTGGGTGTAGAACAATAGGTGCTCATGAGAGTGACTGACTTGCTTCAAGTCAGTCACTGCTCTTATGCATGGCAGGCCCCAACTAGAAAATTCCTGAAGAAATTTAACTGGGGCCTGCCAAAGTGTGCCCGGGTTTGGACCCAGCGCTCTGATGCTAAGAATTTGCATCAATGCTAAAGAAAGCTGCAATGTAATCAATAGAATCACAAGAATGTTAAGTAAACTGGACATGCACCATTCAGTATGATAAAGTAAGTGTATTAGCTAAATGAGCAAAAATGCTAATGTTAGCGTGAATGCTCTCAGTAGCATGTGGATATTATTAGAATGTTCTCTGTAATTTACTTAATTCCTTCAGAATACTAAACATGGCAGATAAGAAGAATAGGTATATTTATTTAAGCTAAAAGGCTATGTAAGCATTCAGAGGGGCATATTGAGGCTTTTATTTTGAAATTTGCAGTAAGCTTCATATTAAATGCCCACACTAATCCAGTGTCTAAGAGTGCTTTGGATAAACCAATCACGCAAGCAAAAATGAGCAAATATATGATGTAAAATTGCCAAGGCTTTTATTTTGAAATTTTCAGTAAGCATCATAAGAAATGGTCAAACTCATCCCATGTGTAACAGTGAATGTGTTAAATCGTTCTATAATGCTCAAAACACAAGTAGTTCTAAAGGCCAGCTCAGTCCTCCTCTGTAGTAACTGACAGTTCCACCATGTTGTAGTTCTAACCTTCAGTCTTTGTAGTTCTAAAGAGCAGCTCAACTGTCATGAGAATGAAAACACAGGAGAGATGGAATCCTAATAGTTTGAAGCAGTTAGTTTTTCTGATCAAAGCAGGCCAATATTTTTTAAGATAGCTAATAGTTCTAATCATTAGTAGTATATTTAAATGACTAATAAGTATTTAATATCATTAAGGTATTAAGAAGCTTTGCTGCGCAAGGCAGATCCCTAACCTGAGAGAAGAATATAAAGCATTCTATTATTGCATCACGGCGATGCATTAACCTGAGGGCAATATGAAGGCTTTTATTTTGAAATAAACATAAGCTTCATATTAAATGCCCACACTAATCCAATGCCTAACAGTGTTTGGGTTAAATTTATTTACTGGCCTAAACAGCCAGTAGTTCTAAATGGAAGCTCTGTTTTAACTGAGTGTTAGTTAGAACTACAGATATGGTGTTCTGATAGTCCTATTTAATATCATTAGGTCAAAGGTTATGTTATTGCACTGGTTGCTGCGCAAGCCAGTGCCATAACCTGAGAGGAAAAGATAATATAGGCAGAGATTTTTCAGCACGGCGCTGCACTCACCTGACAGAGATATTGGGGCTTTTATTGGGAAATTTCCATTAAGCTTTATTTAAAATTACACAAATCCTGTGTGTAACAATGGTTTGTTAAAATCAGTTATAAAATGCCCAAAACACAAGTAGTTCTAAAGGCCAGCTCATTCCAGAGTGTCCTCCCATAATCAGCTGCTCTGGCCTCATGTGTTCCGCTGTTATGGTAATGGATCAGCTGCTAACTGTCATTTGTGTGAGACAGAAAGGGGAAAAAATTCTATCTTTGTGAGACACCCAGCCAATTAATATGGAAAAGCACAACAAACCTTTGCTGCTCAGGAACCGTAATACATATTCAAAAAACCGCTTGAAGCGATAAGAGGGCTATTTGTCTTCCGATAGTACGAATTCATATTTTTACCTCATTCACAGTAATTGCAGTGATGAGACAAAAATTGTGCAGAAACTTTTCAGAAATACATGGAAGTGAATCAGGAGAGCGCCAGTTACCCTGTCCCATAATTTCACTCTGAAGCACCTTGACAGAAAACCGTAAATGCTAGAGAAATATCGAACACATTTTACCGGAGCAGGCACGCGATCAATGTCATGACCGAAGTTTGATACCAATCGGGCGATATTTAGCGGCGATTTCAAAATCGCTTTGGGGTCAAAAATCTGCTTAAATTCTCACTCTAAAAGTGGCAGTTGGTGCCAGTTATGCTCATGCTTCGCAGTTGGAAATTTTGCTCGTTTTTCGCTTTTTACCGCCATCGTAAGTCCGATTCCTTATAAAATAATAGCACACCTGCCGGATCGAGCCGCACGCTTTGATACCACTTTTGTGGGCTGAGCGTACGAGCCGCATTAACGTGACGGAAGAATAAAATACTAGAAAATTCCTGAAGAAATTTAACTGGGGCCTGCCAAAGTGTGCTCCGGTTTGGACCCAGCGCTCTGATGCTAAGAATTAGCATCAATGCTAAGCTAAGTTCAAAAATTCCAAAGAACTATGTGGAGAATCACAAGAATGTTGACTAACATGGACATGCACGATTCAGCATGATAATCAGCTCACTAGCATGTTGTCTATACTTGACTTACACCATTAAGTATACTAAACATGGCTAATAAGACAAAAAAATAATAGCTTATTTAAGATAATGTTACAGTTAATGAACTGCCTTGCTGCGCAAGGCAGTTCCCTAACCTGAGAGAAGAATATAAGCAGAATGATATTGTATCGCCACGGCGATGCATTAACCTGAGGGTCATATTGAGGCTTTTATTTTGAAATTTGCAGTAAGCTTCATATTAAATGCCCACACTAATCCAGTGTCTAAGAGTGCTTTGGATAAACCAATCACGTCAAGCAAAAATTAGCAAATATATGATGTAAAAATTGCCAAGGCTTTTATTTTGAAATTTTCAGTAAGCATCATAAGAAATGGTCAATCTAATCCCATGTGTAACAGTGAATGTGTTAAATCGTTCTATAATGCTCAAAACACAAGTAGTTCTAAAGGCCAGCTCAGTCCTCCTGTAGTAACTGACAGTTCCACCATGTTGTAGTTCTAACCTTCAGTCTTTGTAGTTCTAAAGAGCAGCTCAACTGTCATGAGAATGAAACACACAGGGAGAGATGGAATCCTAATAGTTTGAAGCAGTTACTTTTTCTGATCAAAGCAGGCCAAACACATCTGTTCCTAAGTGTTGCCAATAGCATGGGGTATCATTAGAATGTTTTCTGTAATTGATTTACCCATTCAGTATATTTAAAATGACTAATAAGTGGCAAAATAGCTAATAGT